>NW_006239711.1:37981-40405 GCF_000226075.1 Solanum tuberosum | reverse complement strand
AGAATCGAAATTAGGATTTTTGTGTTTTTGGAAGAACTTTGAATCATTTGAATTGAGCTCCTTGAAAGGAAGAATAATCAAGGATAAAGGATCCCCATACCTTAACCTTCATGAATTCCACGAAAATTGAAGAAGAAACACCATGAAATCCTCAACCCTAGCTCCCACTTCATCTTCTTCTTTGAGTTAGAGAGAAATATAGAGAGAGGGAAGACTTTGGGATTTTGATTTTGGGAAAAGAGAGTAAATGACTTGTTAAAAGACTTAAAACCTTATATAAGTCATTTAATTAACTCCTAACCGACCCCCTAAGCCCTTAATCTAATAACTAATTAATTCCCAAAGCCCCAACTAAAAATTAAAATGTCAAAAACTGGCAGCATCTACGGACCCCAAATCTCTTTGAACTAAACTAAAAAAGCTGATTTACATTATTTAATCAAGTTACCAACTTCAATACACATGTGAGGCTCTAGTTCTTCCTATTTCATTTTTAGGGTCGTTACATTATCCCCAACTTGGGAACATTCGTCCTCGAATGACACTTTAAACACATAAGGGGATAACGACTCAAGACTAGCAGTCCACAATCATACATACAACATTATAAACATAACACATATCTAGGAGGAACATCACCTCCACATCAACAAGGATAAAACAACTTCATGCAATTCAAGAAAGTAGGAATACATCTACCAACTCCTTATGCATCAAACCTTCACATTCTTCATTTCATTGGCGGAACTTCGTTCTCCAATTCACATCATTTTCATCATAACATCAATAGACACAATATGCAATTTCCTCATAAAAGCACATTATGCAACATTTTCAAGAACCCATTTAAGCATGCTCAATAAGTCAACTCATGCAACATTTAAGCATGTTCACCATTTCTCCTCATGAAGCAAATAGACAACTCATACTAGATGCACATCAACAAGAGGAACACCATTCACGAAAACTCATTTTCTCATTTAACAAGAATTCAACTAGAACATGCATAACATAAGGAGAACATATGGAAACTCATTTTTCACACAAGACTCCAAAATATAAACAAGCTACTAGGAACTCTTAGTTTTAGACTTGAATAAGCATATAATGAAGGAGGTAAGGATATCAACACTTCTCGACAACCTTACTACTCAACATACCAACACCCACTTAAGGGTAAACCCAACTAAGGTCAACATGACATAACCCAGGAACCTCAATCAAGACATTCCCAACCTTCAAGAAACCATCAACCTAGGAACTCTTAGTTTTAGACTTGAATAAGCATATAATGAAGGAGGTAAGGATATCAACACTTCTCGACAACCTTACTACTCAACATACCAACACCCACTTAAGGGTAAACCCAACTAAGGTCAACATGACATAACCCAGGAACCTCAATCAAGACATTCCCAACCTTCAAGAAACCATCAACATATCGGAGCTTTTAAACTAGGAAGGTCCTCATTAAGCAACTCTTTCTCATCTCAACCTTACCAACACCACTCAAAGGTCTCATATGAGTCTACCATATCGGGTCTAAACTCCTCAACTCACTACATCTCTTAAAATAAAACATCAATCAAGCCTAACTCATGAACATCAAAGACACTCAAGGGCCTTATCATCTAGTCACATTATCCCTCACTTGGGAGAATACTCATACTAGCTCTTCTAAGATTCACTTTTTCTTTTCTTTTTTTCAATTCTAAGGTTGGAGCAAAACCTCACTAAACCTTCATATGCATCACACCCAAGCATTTCTAAATCACCACAATTCAATAACTCTTTCAATACTCCTCCAACTCATCATAGCTAAGCCGGATTCTACCAACAACTCATAATCATAAGGCATCTCTTTCAATCTCAAGTCAACATCACCATCTTTCCCCTTACATCTAACAAGTCACTACGCCGAAGTTGGCGTCACAACCAACCTTTCCTCTCCCTTTACCTTTGCAACACAACCCTCTCAAGGGAATTCACACTCTAAGGACCATCATATAAGGAACCAGGTAAAGACATTTATGGCACGACTTGAAGAATGAGGAAGTGAAACTTTCTTAGCACCCAATCGCCTCATATTCATAATGTGGCGCTCTTCACATTATGAACAAGACTCTACTAGATAGGGGTGTGCAAAAACCGATTTAACCAATAAACCGAACCAAAAAAAACACTATTGGTTTATTGATATTGGGTTATTGGGCTAACGGTTTTTAAACGGTTTTGCAAAAAATTTTATTGGGTTATTGGTTCGGTTTCCGGTTTTATAATTTTTGTTAATGGTTAAACCGATAACCCAATAAGACTATACTAAATTTACTAGTCTTATTGTTAATGGTTAAAAGATTGTTACTTTCACACTTTTTGTTAATGGTTAAACGATTGTTACTTTCACACTTTTTCCTTTGAATGTGT
>NW_006239711.1:36516-37640 GCF_000226075.1 Solanum tuberosum | reverse complement strand
CATCAACCATGGAATATCAACATCTCCAAATCCCTACACTTTAGTCAAAAGGGAAAGAAAGGGATTAGTACAATTAAGTACTCAGTATGGAAACCATGCAAAAACATGCTAAAAAGGACATTTGGTTGAAAGTCATGCCTTATGCCATTTTAGTAAAACTTCACGAACATTGACAAATTAGAACATAACCAACATATAAGACATTAACCACATTATAGACATATTAAATATTTTCACCACGTAACTCATTTTATCATCCAAGAACCCTTATCTAAAGTTACCCTAAGACACACTTGAGTGAGACATGAAGTGGCCGCCCATACAACCTCTTCATACACACCTAAGTGTTCCTCAAGGCTACTATGGACAAGAACTATCATGCTTCAAGGTAGCATACTAGGTAACTCACTTCATTAACATAAGCTATTCATTCAACAAATCATTTAGACAATAAGTCAACATTCTTTTTTTAAAGTCATTTAGGACACATTAATGCATTTAGGGGACTTCACAATATAGTCATATAGACTTAGGGAACTCATTTTGGCACCTTCAAAGCCTACTCGTGCCATGTGTAGATAGCATCCCATACTACTATCTACACGTTGTAGAACCTATCAATTAACTAGAGTTCACACTAAGGATATCAAGTTCTACATTTAAAGATCCAAGTGTCAAGAATGCTCATAGCACAAAATTTCCAAGAGATTCAATAACAAGGCTCGCCCAATATATACATCATGTCGTCACACCAAGCACAAGCAAGTATCAAGAAGGCCCGACGCCCGGTATCAAGAAGGGTCAAAGCCCAATAATCAAGAGAACCAAGAACCATATTAAAAAATGGACTTTCTAATCCGTATTAAAATAGGACAACTTCCATTCATAAGACGGACTAAAAATCCAGAGTCAAGATGGCAAGTGATCCAAAATCAAGAGGCATGCCAAGAGTGACAAAGTCACAGCCACAAGAAGGACAAGGTCCCAACAAGAGTCCCAGGTGATCAAACAGTCCGTACAAGTGGGCGAGTTACATGAGCGTGTTTAACATCTTAAAGGATACTAACATGACAATGCAAAGTGACAAGAGGTAGCCAAGATCAGCTTTCAAATATTTCCGCAAG
>NW_006239711.1:32560-36287 GCF_000226075.1 Solanum tuberosum | reverse complement strand
TAATGTTGACGTAAAATAGGATCATCATCTCAAGTAAGCCTAGCATGTACAAATACAACTATCTCCCAAAACAGTGAATCTGTCCAGCCTGGTACCTCATGTCGCAAGTTAGATTTGAAAAGGAAAACGGAAAAACTAAACTTTATAACCTTCATGAAAGATGTAGGTACATCTCTAAAGGTTGAAAATAAACAAGAATTACCGCAAAATATATTTTGTACAAAAAGATATATTCAAAACACTACAGTTGATCATACAGGATTTCAATTTCCGAAATCTGGGCAGAACTTGCCCTATGTTGCGTTCGATATTTCGTGTCCATAACAGTTAAATTAGAGTTTTACATAAACATAAGAGTTATAGGTATCCAAGTTAGCTTTCCAAATCATATTTATTCATTATAAACGAAGTTCTAGAGAACAAGATATGCATAAATCACTAAACACTACCCAACTCAGAAACAGAGTTCATCACTTACATATGAAAGGAATGTCGTAGCCTATCGATTTATATTCAACATAGCGTTTCATTTATCAACAAGAGCACCTAAGTCTACCAAGTCAAGAGATGACATTCAACAATATAAGGCACTTCACATTCCATCCTCTTCATTCATAAGTGTTAAGAGAGAACATTCTTTCAATCACAACACCTTAATACTTTATTCAAGCTCACCTTGGGATCCCATGAACACATTTATATTCACATCATGATTACCTTTACTTCATTAGATTCCCATTCAAATCTTTTACATCACATTCACATATATGATATCATGTCAACACTTCAATTCCTCATATAATGCCTTCAAGGCCATAATCATAATACATTCAATAAGTAAACACCTCCACCATAAGTGGATCACACATCAATCTATCACAATTCTATATCAATTCTACATTGACAATGAAGTTAGGTCAACTTACCCTTTTCCAAAGCCACAATCACCATTCCTCAATTCTTCAACAATTCTCAATAGATAAACATAGATAATAATAGAAATCAACTACTCAACTCAACCTAAGCATTTTCCCATCATCATCAATCATAAACATTCAATCCACTTCATAAGCCAAATTTAGGAAACTTGGAAAGACATGGGTTCGTGGACTTTTCTTTCTTAAAACCATCAATAAATATCAGTAAAAATCATTTAATGCATAAATCATCATTAAAAATCATTTAATGCAAGAACCCATGCTAGAACCGAAATTAGGACTTTATCGAGTTTTTGAAGAACTTTCAAAACACTTTGATTTGGCTCCTTGAATGGAAAAGGAATCAAGGATAAATGATCCCCATACCTTAACCTCCATGAACCCCACGAAAATTGAAGAAGAAACACCATGAAATCCTCAACCCCTCCCACTTTATCTTCTTCTTTGAGTTAGAGAGAAATATAGAGGGAAGACTTTGGGATTTTGATTCTGGGAAAAGAGAGTAAATGACTTGTTAAAAGACCTAAAACCTTATATAAGTCATTTAATTAACTCCTAACCGACCCTCTAAGCCCTTAATCTAATAACTAATTAATTCCCAAAGCCCCAACTAAAAATTAAAATGTCAAAAACTGGCAGCATCTACGGACCCCAAATCTCTTCGAACTAAACTCAAAAAGCTTATTTACATTATTTAATCAAGTTACCAACTTCAATACACATGTGAGGCTCTCGTTCTTCCTATGTCATTTTTAGGGTCGTTACAGGAAGCTCAGATGGCAACACTACTTTATCATGTGAAGCCATCGATTAATAAGTCTGTTGCAGAGTGAGAGATTAGAATGGAGTGGCGGATGGAGACCATGATAGACCAAAAGTTCCATGCCAATCATAAGTGCCTGGATGCCTTAGAGTTGAGAGCTCTCGCACGACCATCCCCCGTCACGGATCTCTCCTCTATACGAACCGAGTTGGATAGTCTCCGGGCCGACCTTGATACCATCCTTACCCCACCCACAGATGAGCCAGAGTATGCACCTACTGCATTAGTTGATGATATAGTGCTTGATACATTATTCAGCGAGGACATAGCACAGCCCGAGCGCACCCGTGCTCGTGGGAAGAGGTCCCGCTCCAGTCGCATTTTTACACTAATGAGGAGGCCCGAGCAAAGAAGCGGGAGCGCCAGCATAATGAGTAGGCTAGGAAAGCTTCCATAGTAGATGAGGAGTTACGCCAGCAGAGGGCTCGTGAGAGTATTCTTGGGGCCTCGAGTTCTAGGCCCACTACTGAGGCTACGGATGTTGTGGGAAATAATGTGAGCACCACTGATGGTGCAGTTAGAGTGATTGATACTACTACTGATAGTGTTGTGATAGATGATGTGGGCACTACTGAGGGTGACCCAAATGTTGTTCCAGCGGGCTCTGGGAAACCGGAACCACTCGTTTTTTGAGTTCTTTGGTGCATTTGTGCCACAAGTTTGCTTCACCTTCACCCTACTCTTTATTGCTTATTTTTGTGCATTGGGGACAATTGCACTCTATTTTGTTGGGGTGGGGTAGATGGATGAGTAACCCAACTCATAATCCTATCTTGGGGTTTTCTTGCCTGTGTTCTTTTTCCCCAAGAGACTGTTTAATATCTGTTGAACCGGCATGTGTTAGGATTGTATGTGTAGAAGCATGAGAAAGAATGAAGCATGTGGCATAATGATGTGGGCACTACTAAGGGTGACCCAAGTGTTGTTCCAGCGGGCTCCGAGAAATCGGACCCACCTGCCTGTTGAGTTCTTCGGCGCATTTGTGCCACAGGTTTGCTTCACCTTCACCCTACTCTTTATTGCTTATTTTTGTGCAATGGGGACAATATCACTATATTTTGTTGGGGGTGGGGTAAATGGATTGTGAGTGATAGGGTGAAGTCTGAGTAACCCAACTCATAATCCTCTCTTGGGGTTTTCTTGCCTGTGTTCTTTTTCCCCAAGAGACTGTTTAATATCTGTTGAACCGGCATGTGTTAGGATTGTATGTGTAGAAGCATGAGAAAGAATGAAGCATGATGACATAATTAATGAAAGAAAAATGATACCCGTCCAAAGGTTGTGATATGTGCTAAAAGTTGTAGGCCAGAATAAATTGAATGTGTTGGCTCTGAGTATGACATGATAAAGAACCAATTTGATCTCATAACTTAAGCTAAAAACTTGAACTGGTAATCTGATAATCTGATAATGAAACTATTTGTCAAGAGTGTGTGTAACGACCCTCAAAATGAAGTAGGATAAAGTAGAGCCTCACATGAGTTTTTATGCATTAATAACTTGTTAAAATAATGAACAATAGCCTTCTAAGTAAGTTTTTAAAGAGTTTGGAAGTCAAACGTCAAGGGACGACCAAGACGTTCGGAAACTAGTCTTTTACGTGTTGGTGTGTTCTAGTATGTTGTTCATGTTTTTATGTGTTGTTTGGAGTCTAAAATCAGTGGAGGTGACCCTAGTGTCTTAAAAAAAGTTTTTAGGGTCAAAACGTTTGGATACGACTCCCCGAGTGCCACCCTAAGGGTCCCCGAGAAGGACCCCAACCTTGGCCAAGCAAGCTGCCAAGGCAGCTTGAAGTTGTGCTTGGAGGGAGCATGTCCGCGCAGTTTGGTCTGTGTCGCAAACATGTCGCGGAATCTAGTGTCTCGTAATTTAATTTCCAGAAACTTGTGGGAACATCTCCACGTCGCGAACTTGTTTTTCGACGAAATCTGCGAAAATAAAACTCAAGTTTGAGTTATTTAAAAAA
>NW_006239711.1:32361-32427 GCF_000226075.1 Solanum tuberosum | reverse complement strand
CTTGAATAACCTCTCATTCAAGGAGTTCTATCAAAGATTTTCAAAAGTGATTCAAAAACCAAAGTT
>NW_006239711.1:31426-31680 GCF_000226075.1 Solanum tuberosum | reverse complement strand
TATTCAATGTTGAATGTGTCCTTGTCTCCTATGATGAAGTGTGGGTGTGTGGTCTAGAATCCCTAAGGGCTTTATATGTGAATTGCTCATGAATTGGGGCCATTGTGAATGTGTTGTGATCCCTTTAAGGGAAGAACACTCAATATCAATGTTGTTGCTAATATGTCACTATGAGGACTAATAAGCGCACACACACTCTACATGTATAGCTATGAATATGATGTGTTATGGTGTCTATTGAAAGGTTAACTCTC
>NW_006239711.1:1718-31160 GCF_000226075.1 Solanum tuberosum | reverse complement strand
TTTTATGATGAAAGGTCATTCTCATCTTAGAAACCTTTGAGCTATATGATATGAGGGATTAAGTCCCTAAAGCCTATTTTATGAACTAATGTAAAATACGGCTTAAAGATGTTTAAAAAGGGAGTTCGAGCTTAGCACCGAGTGAACATGAAAAATGAGAGTGGGGGATTCACGTTTAGCAAGTCCGGCTTCCCACAAGAGAACATTCACGTTTAGCAAGTCCGGGTTCCATCATAGATGTTGTCTCATGGGATGGAAACCTCCACGCTTAGTAAGTCAAGGTTTTCTAGTAGCAATCTCCTTGTTCCATAACTACGTGCCCACGTAGGTATTAGCTTAGTGGATCCACTAGATAGTTATTATGTATGTAAGTCCAACTTTGACAAGTAGTACCCTCTCTTTTCGGTGTGGGAGTAGAACATCGGATTCCATGTAGCTCACATGGTCTATGTCGGTTATGGCAATGTCTCCCGAAAGTTAAGAAATGAATTAAGTTAAGAATATGAACTCTAGTCATGATTTCTTGAAGAGTTACTTAGTGTAGGTAGGACTATGGACCCTACTTATGCATTGCACAAGTGGACTCTAAGGGAGGTTATGATTAGGCTCTTTATGTAATGAAGACTATGGTCTATGTATGTTAATATGAAAGCATGTTAAGGTTTACTTTACTTATGTCAAGACACAAAGTATGTTTATGCATGTAAATTACACTTATGACTTCTTAATGGGTTTGCTTAGTCTATGTGAGGGTATGGGACTCCACGTGTACATTGCACAAGTGAGCTTGTGAAGGAGTTGTGAGGGTGGTTTACCTATGATATGAACTAAATGGGTTATGATTAATGATGTAGTAAAGTAATAAGTCCTTATATGATGTTATGAAGTATGTTGGTCTTATGTCTAAATGAAGATGTTATGACTTGTTGAATATGATGTGCCTAGTCTATGGTGGATTCCTTGGAACACTTGGTGGGAGTAGTATTATGGGATGCTACTTGCACATTGCACTAGTGTGACTTGGGGGTTGTCTTAGGTGATGGTTCCTATGTGAAGACTATGTCTTATGGTATGCTTATGACTCTATGAATATATGTGGTTGGATTGATGAAGGCTATATGTAGTTCACCTTTGGTAACCTTAAGGCATTACATTGCACCAAGTATTCCCTAAGGGTTGCTTGAGGAAAGGAGTTAAGATAAAGAGGAAGGTCATGTATTATATGCATTGAATGTGCCTAAAATGTTATAAGTGGCTCTATGTGCTATTATGAATTTTTTCCATGTGTATGATGATGTACGGTTTATATTGTGCCTATTGTACTAAATGCTCTTGAAGTTTCTCTAAAAATGCATGATGCATGGTTTCCAACTAAATGTCCTCTTAAAAGCATGTTTTGCATGGTTGTTTCCAACTAAATGTCCTTTTAAGAGTATGTTTTGCATGGTTATCATACTTAGTGCATTCTTGTACTAACAACACTCTTTTTCATCTTTTTACACCAAGTGTAGGTGATGGTGACTAAAGGGTCTTTCCTAGAAGTGATGAGTTTGGCTTACTATTCCCAAGTTCGGGTGTGTCCTTAAATATTGAAGGACCTTTATGTTAAAGAGTTTCCATAAGTTCTATGTACTAGATAGTAGTTTCTTTTGTATTGTAAGGGTTGTGTCCCTCTTTTTTTGTAGTCATGTTTTAAGATGGCTACCTTGAGACGTAGTATTCCGATTTTTGTATTAAAGGTTTAATGAGTGGACTTTTAAGTCTTGTGTTATATTATGAAAAAGTTTTAAATTTTCCGCTATTTTTCTATGATAAATGCTATGACGATTGCTAAGGGCTTGTATAAGACCTCTGAGAGGTCGAATACGCCGGTAACGACTAGGGGGTGCTCTCGGGTCGTTACTGTGTGTGAAAATGGTTGAATTGTTCAGACAGTTTTGTGCCAATCTAGAACCTTCCCCGTTGGTCCTGCTAGATGGATAATCTAGGCTAGAAGTTCGGAAATGATCATAGTCCATTGTTCAAATTACTCAACTTAAGCCTAAAATGATCTAACCAATTGATAGCATCATTCCCTTTTGATCCAAATATTTGAGCCTAAAATTGACCAATTCTTTTGATTAATCTAACTCACCTTCCCTTAAAAACATTGTCCTGGCCCTGGTCCCTCCTTGGACATGTGCACCTCGACTTAGGCCAAAAGTCTAAGTTGAGGGTGGCTAAGCCCAAAAGTTACTTTGATCTTGGCCCTGGTCCGACATCGGACACTGTGCACCTCAACTAATGCAAAATAGATAAGTTGAGGGTGGCTATTAAAAAGGGTATGAAAAGAGTTTCATGTTGAAAAGAGAAAAAAAAAGTATGAAAGAGGATGTGACTTTGTGCAAAAGAAGTAAAATAAAAATGTGAAAAGAAATACCAGAAAAGAAAGTAAAATAAAAAGAAGAAAATGAGAAATAAAAGTCAAAAAGTCAAAAGTTTCATCCTTGGTTGAAAAGAGTGAAGGAAAAGAAAGTTAGATGAAAAGTTGCCGAAAAAAGGTCAAGGAAGAGGTAAATAGTCAATGTAATGTCAAGGAGGGCATAAAGTCACTAAAAAGTAACTAAATGTACCACACCTGACCCCGAGCCTACGTTACAAGCTAAGAAAAGTCCTATAGTGATCCTAGCAACTAGTTTGGAGAGTCTAAGAAGTAAAAATAAGGGCAAGCCTATGGTATTGAGCACTAACTGTACTTGAAATTACTTCTGAGCGTGAGTGTTGAATGAATCCTTGTACTCAAAATCATATTCATTGTGTGAAAAAGGGATTTCGTTTGAAGTAATGGCACTAGTTACATTGTCGAAAAGTTGGTACCTTGGTGATAGCAAAAGAGTGTATGTTATGTGTTGATTGGTCGATCTTTGTCATATTTTGATCCGTATGTGTTAGCTTGTTGAGTCTAAGAGAAAATATTTGCACTCAAAAAAAAAAGAGTCGGGATAGAGAGCCATGTGATTGCTTGTGCTTGAATGCTTGCTTCTACACAAGTGTCGCTTAGAGTCTCAGTGCGTCGCTTGAGGACAAACAATGAATTTAAGTTGAGGGTGTTGATGTACCGTGAGTTTACGGTATTTTTACTACATTTCACTTAAGAATTATGTCTGTCTAGGGCCATTTTGTATTGGTATTAATGTAGTTTTATCATGTTTGCAGGAAATAAGTTCGGACGTGGAAGTTGAGAGACACATCTAAATAATGTGCAGAAAAGGGCATCTACGGACGTGACCTACGGACCGTAGGTCCAGTCACGCCCCGTAGATGGTAGATGTAGATGGGTAGGCAAGGCTTGAAGGCAAATCAGGGAATTCTTGACCAAGTGTGGAACCATGGTTACAAACGACGGACCGTAGGTCAACCCACGGGCCGTCCTGTTGTTCCATCAAATGATTTAGAGAAGGGATTCCAGTACCTAATTTTGAAGATTCTAAGTATGGAGCTACGAAGGAGGATCCACGAACCGTGGATTGAACCACGGTTCGTACTGTTGATCCGTCGATTGCGTCAGAGATGAAGATTTTTTGAAAGTGGAAAATTTGCCCAAGTCTTGAACCACGGAAGGGACCTATGGACCGTAGGTCAATCCACGGTCCGTAGGTCAGTGTCGTAGATCAAAACCGCATCCTGAAACATTTATTTCCTTTATTTTGTTTCCTTTTTAGTTGGGACTTGTTTTTCTATATATAGGGCATGTAAGCCTCGTTTTTGGGGGTGAGACTTCATTACTTTTATTCTAGTTTTTGGCTTTGGAGATTAACTTGCAATTTTAGCAATTCTTGATTTCCTAAGTTCGTTTTGAAGATTTTGACTTTGAAATTCAAGTTGAGATTCTGGGTTTATTCTTCTAATTATGTAAGTTCATGATTTCTTCATCTAAAAATATGATTTGTGTTCTTGCTACTATGGGTAACTAAATCCACAACTAGGGTTGTGGGAACCATGAGCGATTAACAAAGTATGAATAGTAACTAAGAAATTCTTGAATAGTGTTATTGCATGCATTGATAATTCTTTAGTTTAGAAGTCTTTTTAGCAGTTGCAAACGTTAGATTTCGCCTTATTGCTACTTGCCGGACCAAGGAGGTAGTTAATAAGAAAAGAATTATCAACATAGATTTAGTGTGATACTATCTAATAGTCTAATGTCGATTGGTGTGAGGGTGAAAACTAAGCCATACATCGATGTGACGTCTAATATGAGGTAACGGTAAGGGTTAGTAAATTATACACACGTAGCCAAACCAAGTACGGGGTGAAATTCTCTAGTTGCCGGACCAAGGAATTAGAGATACCTTACTTATCACTTTGCATGTAATACACTAGGAAAGGATTACTATTACTGGATTACCGCGTTATGAGCTTATGGGGAACACGTACACCCTAGTTTCTCTCTCATCTTGATAATAACTAGAGTTTGAATCTTGCTCACTGATTGTTCACATAATTTCCAGAATTTGTTTCACAAGTCCCCCTCCCCCCTTTACTTACTTGGTTCAGAAATACGTTGACTAAACAAATATAATCGTAAGTTAAGTTTAAGTCTAAACCATATTCCTCGTGAGATCGACCCCAACCTCCAAGTTGGGTTCTTTACTTGATAACGATCGCTTATACTTCTTTAAGGAGGTGTAATTTGAGTATATCAGGTATTCACCTTTTTGGCGCCATTTCACCTGTAGAAAACTTGTTAGTATTCAAATTACTCAAAAAAAAAACAAATCACGGAACTTAAAAAAATTCTAGGTAGTGACTATTTTTGGGACCGATGATTAGTACCTATGGGCCGTCGAGTGAACGATGGACCATCGCTACCCACCATAGGTTAGGAAGTAACATTTTAGGCCTTAGAAAATGGAACGACGGTTCACCAGAATGGTCCGTCGATGAAACGACGGACCATAAGCCAAATGTGGTTCACAACTTAGGCTACAGAGTTGTGCATCTAACCAACGGAACCAGACCTATGGGCAGTAGGTCATGGTCGTTGACCAGATTAAAGTTCCACTTTGAACAAACATCACAATATCATAATTCAAACTAACAAACTACGTCTATAACATGCATTTCAACATATTTTCATGGTATTATGTCATCCCTAGGGTTTTAAACATGCAATTCGTACATACAAATAAAATTAACTCAAAACCCTAAGTCAAGAACTCAACTAAAATGTAATAATCACATGCTTTCATCAAAGTAATCAACAACACTCACTAACCATTGTTCCAATGGTACATTATAACTATACAAATCAATTTCAATAAGCAATTCATACCTGAGATCAAATAACAACTTTGTGATTTCAACTACGAATTGAATAGTTCTAGTTTGAAATCATTACCTTACAAGTAGTGAAAAGTTGTGTGAGTGTGTTCCTATTTAGCCTTTTTTTACGCCTAACAAATTTGACACTGAACCCACAACTTTGATTTTAGTAAAATGAAGAATCAGGAAAGAAGAGAAAAGAGAGAAAAAGGGAGAGAATATGGGGGAGAAGGGAATGGAGGAAATATATATATATGATTTGGGGGGATTGGGAGGTTGGGAATTTCTATAAGCAGTTATGTGAAGGGTTTTAACGGTTGGTGAAATTGAGGGAAATGGGGGATGTTTGAAAATGAAGGGTTTTTAAGTTAATTTGGTCATGGGTCGGGTCGACTGATTCACTGACTTGGACCAACGAAACCCCGTGCATGGGTGTCATGGTTCCCTTATACTTAGTGGAATTTCATAGTACATACCTAGGAATAGGATCTACGGATGCCATCTGTGGTTCGTCGATTGAACGATGGGCCATCTATGGGAACCGTAGACCCTTGCACCAGCAATTTTGTGAAGGTACTTCTTTGCTTTCATGCACATGTAGAAAACATTAGGACTTCCTTTACATATTTTCTTGAATCTTCTTGGACACGGACCCTATACTACCTTAATCTAGCCAACACTAAGATATAATAAACATAAAACTCAATGGAAAAGCCTAAAAATTCATAAAAATCACTAAAAACTCCTAAAGTTGGCTAGATTTTACATCTTGAGTTGCCTCCCAAGTAGCACTTGATTTAACGTCACGGCACAACGCAGACCTTGATTACTCAAACTTCATCAAGATCCCATTCTTCTATTACCCCTTTAAATTCCTCTGTTTTACCTACGTAGATTTTTATCCTTTGACCATTCACATTGAACCTCGTTCTTTCATCATTCTCAAGTTCAACCGCTCCGTGTGAGAATACTTCTACCACTTTGTATGGCCCAGTCCACTTGGAATTGAGCTTGCCAGGAAGCAAGCGCAACCTTCAATTGAATAACAGTACCAAATCACCGGGAACAAACTCACGCTTTTCAATCTTTTGATCATGGTGCCTCTTCATCTTCTCCTTATACAAGGATAAACTTTCATATGCTTTTAGGTGAAACTCATCTAGCTCAATTATCTCATTCAATCTTTGACTTGATGTAGTGTCCCAATCCAAATCCAGCTTCTTGAGTCCCCACATTGCTTTGTGCTCTAACTCTACAGGCAAATGAAAAGACTCACAAACACAAGTTTGTAGGGGGACATACCTATGGGAGTCTTGAATGCAGTGTGATAGGCACATAGAGCATCATCAAGCCTTCTTGACCAACCAATTCTATTCGCATTCACATTCTTTGCAAGGATCTGTTTAATCTCTCTATTTGATACTTCAACTTTCCCACTAGACAGCGGATGATAAGGAGTTGATACGCACGAACACCATACTTCTCAAGCAACGCCTTGAATAACCTATTACAAAAATGAGAACCTTTATCGCTAATAATCGCCCTTGGTGTACCAAATCTAGAGAAAATACTTTGTCTAGAAACGCGGTTACACTCTTCCCTTCATTGTTTGAAAGTGCAACAGCTTCCACCCATTTAGATACCTAGTCAACCACTACAAGTATGTACTTCATTCCATTCGAATTCACAAACAGACCCATGAAGTCAAGACTGCATACATCAAACAACTCAATCACCAGAATAGCATTCACTGGGAGTTCTTGCTAACTTGAGATACCTCCTTCTCTTTGGCAGCGATCACAAGACTTGGCAAAATTATGAGCATCTTGGTGAATAGTAGGCCAATAACATCCACATGACAAGATTTTATGAGCAGTCTGGATACCACTATGATGCCCACCAACAAGAGACAAATGACAAGCCTCCAATATACTTATCATCTCAACCTTGGGCACACAGCGATGAATAATCCCGTCAGCATATGTACAAAACAAGTAAGGCTCTTTCCTGAAAAATTTCTTCACATCAGACATGAATTTTCTTCTTTGGTGGAACGACAGAGCCGAAGGCACTAAGACACTTGCCAAACAATTGGCAAAGTTTGTAAACCAAGGGATAAGATCAAAAGAAAGCAGCCAATACATGTTCATCAGGGAACAAATCATTTATCTCAACTCCATCAGTTAACCTCATCATTACCTCTTCTTCTAATATGGACAAGTGATCATCCATTTGGTTTAATGTTCCCTTTCTATCTTTCACTTTAAAATCAAACTTTTGCAATAACAATACCCATTTAATTAGTATTGGTTTTGCATCCTTCTTTTCTATAAGATACCTCAATGTCGAATGATTAGTATGCACAATGACTATAGTGCCAAGCAAATAGGATCTAAACTTCTCAAACACGAAGACTACAACAAGCAATTATTGTTTAGTAATAATATATTTATTTTGAGCAATATTCAGAGCTTTGTTCGCATAGTATATAGGATGAAGAATCTTCTCTCGCATTTGCCTCAGTACTACGTCAAGTGCTACCCCACTCGCATTGCACATAACTTCAAACGGTTATCCCCAATCCGGTGAAATAATGATTGATGCAGAAATCAACTTCTCTTTCAGCCCCTCAAATGCTCTCAAACAAGCATCGTCAAACTCAAACTTCAACTCCTTTTTGAGTAGTTTTCACAATGGGTGTGAAATTTTCGAGAAATCCTTTATGAACATCCTACAAAAATCCGCATGCCCTAAAACACTTCTAACACCTTTTACAGAGATAGATGATGGTAGTTTTTCTATCACTTCAACTTTTGCTCTATCAACTTTGATGCCCTTCCTCAAAATTCTATGGCCCAGAACTATACCCTCTTTGACCATAAAGTGACATTTCTCTTAATTTAGCACAAGATTGTACTCTTCACACCATTTTAGCACTTCACCTAAGTGTATCAAGCAATCATCAAACGAGTCACAAACTACTGAGAAAGCATCCATAAATACCTAAATTGTGACCTCCACCATATCAAAAAATATTGACACCATGCAACGCTGAAAAGTCATCGGTGCATTACAAGACCCGAATGGTATCCTCTTGAAAGCAAATGTTTTGTAAGAACAAGTGAATGGGGTCTTCTCTTGGTCTTCTGGGGCTATAGAAATTTGATTATAGCCTGAATATCAATCTAGAAACAATACCAACCCTTTCCAGCAAGACAATCTAACATTTGGTCCATGAACTACATTGGCAAGTAATCTTTTTCAGTCCACGCATTCAACTTATGATAGTCTATACAAACTCTCCAACCATTCATCGGCCTCATTAGAATGAGCTCATTCTTTGCATTAGGAACCACGGTGATTCCTTTCTTCGTTGGCACACATTGAACTGGGCACACACTACTACTATCAGCAATATGATATACAACTCCAACATCTAACCACTTAATGATTTCCTTCTTCACAACCTCTTGCATCGGTGGATTTAATCTTCTTTGGTGCTCATACTTGGCTTCAAATTCGGCATTAGTTGAACTTTGTGAGAGCAAATACCCTGTGGAATACCAATAATATCTGCAATGGTCTATCCTAACGCCCTTTTGAATTGCTTCAACACCGATATCAACACATCTACTTGCCCTTCATTCAAGTCAGCAACAATAATAACTGGCAAAGTACTAATTTTGCCCAATAACACTTATTGCAAATGAGATGAAAGAGATTTAAGCTCTAATTTCAGAGGCTCATCAACAAATGGTTTTGCAGGCAGAGTGTCTCGATTTTTCAAATCCAGATCCAGCTTCATTGGTTGACGATAAGAAAAATTACCCCATCGAGTGCAACAACTAGCTCATCATATTCATTAATATCATCTCTATCAAAGTTCATGATCACAATTGCTAGTGCTTCAACACCCAATTTCTCCTCAATAGACACCTCCGGTCTACAGATATCACCTTAATATCACTTCCATATTTCGTAGATCTACAGCTATTAAAAGTTAACTTTTTATTGTCCAGTCAAAACTTCATCTGCCCTCTTTCCATATCAACCAAAGCATACCCAGTAGCAAGGAATGGTCTCCCTAAGATGATGGGGACTTCAAAGTCAACTTCACAATCTAGTATCACAAAGTCCGCCGAAAAGATGAACGTCTCAACTATCACAAGGACATCTTGAAGCACACCAATCAGTTTTTTTATAGTTCTGTCAGCCATAAGTAGCCGCATTGCAGTCAGTTTAGGGGCTCCTAAGCCCAACTTTTTGTATATAGACAACGACATTAGATTAATGCTAGCGCCCAAGTCACATAAAGCCTTTGCGAAATGAAACATACCAATAGTGCATGGAATAGTAAATGCTCCAGGATCCTCCTTCTTCTGCACTAATGATCTAGTAGCAATAGCGCTAAAATGCTACAACTTTTCATCATCTTCAAAACTGACAGTCCTCTTTTTAATGACCAGATCCTTCATGAAGTTCGCATAACCCGGCATTTTTTCAAGTACCTCAATCAAAGGAACATTTATGTACAACTGCTTCAGCATAGTTCTTAACCTGTAATACTTTCCTTCTTCTACTTTCTTTACCAACCTTTGTGGGAAGGGAGGTGGAAGTCTCGGCATAGGGATGATCTTTTGCATCACCTTAGCCTCCTTCTCATTTTGATCTTTCGGCTTCTCAACTACTTCAACTTTATCCTCTGCATGCTCATTCACACTTTCAACTCCAATCGGCATAGGAGGGTTTATAGTCTGTTTTCCACCCCTAATGGTAACTGCTATACATTGTATGTCATTCTTTGGATTCTAGATGGTATTGCTTGGGAGTGCTCCTTACTGATTTTTACACTTGTGGATAACTGACTCAACTGCTGCTCAATCTGTTTGATAGATATTGCATGTGACTCAACTTTCTTACCAAGTCCGATAAATCATTACGCATTTCTTTCACATTGCCATTCATTGCATCAAACCTTTTCATCATCTTGTGCATCATATCTTTTATGTGATTCATACTCGATCCAACATCTCTGTTCCAGGTGGAAAATAGAGTCCATTCTTTTCATTCCTGTTGCCAACCGCATTCTAGTTATAATCGTTGTCACGATTAAAGTTCCCATCATGGACATATTGCTCTTCATGATTATAGTTACCATAGTTTCGACCTTGATTTCTTTGACCTTGGCACCAATTATCCGAATTAGATGCTTGGGCGTTCGTCTGGAAACCCCCCGTTTGACTATTCAATAGATTCACGCCCTCTTCATAAATGTTCTCATCAACAGGTGGTGCTCTATTATGGTAGTTCACTGCATTCACTTTCTCTGCACATCTGCTCACATGTTTCAACACCAAGCCAACCTTTGTTCTCAATTGTGCCATTTCCTCACGAATATATTCATTAGACTAATTTGGTGTGGCGTGTACAACAAACATATTTCTTCCCATATTTGACTTTCTAGTGCTCCATGCCTTGTTATTCTTAGAGAACTTTTCAAGTTTTTCGACAATCTCTTGAAATGTAATTGCTCCTTAAGATCCTCCGGCAATAGTATCTAGTATAGCCTTTCCATTATTATCTTGCCCTCTCTAAAAATACTTTTTCAGTGACTCATCATCTATGCGGTGGTTAGACACACTCCTCATAAACCAAGTGAATCTATCCCAAGAGCTATTCATCGACTCTCCATGAAATGCTACAAAGTTATTGAGTTTATCCTTGTGATTTAACTTCTTGGACACCGGGAAATACTTCTCTGCGAATACCATTTTAACCCATCCCAAGTGGTGATTGAGTTATATGGAAACTCAGACAGCCATACAGTAGCATCACTTGTCAAAGAAAGTGGAAACACCCTTAAGTCGATCGCATCCATGTCTAAATCGGGTCGTCCCACACTACTCATGCAGACACTCTTCACTTTGCTCATATGAGCATATGGATCCTCCGAAGGTAACCCAGCAAACAATCCTCTAGATACAAGCATTTGCATCAGGCTGCTGGTCACCGCAAAAGTATGTCTATGAGGTAGTGAAGGGACAACTATAGCACCAGACGATCCCACATCATTATAATCAACCCTGCACTTTTCACACACATCCGGTGCTGGATGATTGTGCACTCCTTCAGCATTCTCAACTTGAGGGTTTCTCTGAACATGTCTAGGCACTTCCACAACTTCAGGAAGTTGCATCCAATAACATCCCCTTGACCCACTCCGATTTGATCATTTTGAGCCTCAAGATTTAGACTTCTTCCAACCATTCTTCTCAGAGTTCTTCTTAATTCAGGATCGTAAGGAGTCAGGGGGTTGCCTTGACTTCGTGTACTTGGCATACACTGGAAATAAGACCTATAGAAAACAAAAACAAAACAAAACATATATTAGGAAATAAGTGACTAAAGTTCAATAATGAAATTAGTCTAATCTAAAAGCCTTATTTCTCGGCAGCGGTGCCAAAATTTGATACGCCCAAATTACACCTTCCTAAAGAAGTATAAGCGGTTGTTTCCAAATAAAGAACCTAATTTAGGTTAGGATCATTCCCACGAGGAATATGGTTTAGTCTTAGTCTAATTCACAGTTAATTATACTTTTCATCAAGTTTATTTTTGTAAAGAGGGGATTTGTAAACAAAGTAATTATTGATTGATTTGTAGTAACTAGTAAATAGGATTTGCAGTTTGAAATATCAATATGAGATGAAAACTAGGGCACAAATGTTCCCCATAAGATCTTCACGCAATAATACTAATAATAGTAACTATTTCCTAGTGTTAGCATGCAAGGTTGGTAACTTACGTATCTCCTAAGAGAATGGTCATCCAAATACGGCATTCACCACGCAACTTGGTCGGCCTACGGGTGTATGTTTTCCTAACCCTTACCCTTAATCCCAAATTAGCCCCCGCGATAGGTGGGTCAGGCTATTAGATAGCCGATTATCACGCTAAATGTCTGTTGTTCAATCCCTTTCTCATTCATTACTTTCTTGGTCGAGCAAGTAGGAATGAGGCAAGTTATAATTTTGTGCACCATTTAAAAGCATTCAAAAGGAAATGATTAACAATACATTCATAAACACTAGTCTAGAAAAACTTATTTGTTAGTTTTATGTTGTTAATTACTCATGGTTCTCACAACCCTAGTTGTGGATTTAGTTATTCATGCTTAAATTATCACAATTCGTACTACGGTTTACAATATAAATCATGAACTTAAAATTAGAATATATGAAATCCGGAATCTTGAATTGAAGAACAAACACAAATTTCATAAACCAAACTTTAAGAACAAAATGCCGAAAGTGTTCGCAAGAAAATTCCCAAAGCTAAAATCAAAGTTTCACAAAAAGGTTAACAACCCAAAAGCGAAAATTAAAATTAATATTTATAGAAAATAAATCCTAATCCAAATAGGAAAAGGATGTTTAGGAAATTTCGGTTTGGACAGTGTCTCGAAGGCCGGCCACCCATGGTTTGTCGATGGAACGATGGCTCGTAAGTTCCACTGTTGCTCAACAATTGCTCAAAAATCCTATGGATGCTAATGAAAATTACGATCTATGACCCATAGGTCTAAGCACGGTATGTCCTTTTCACTCGTTGTTCAAGTACTGGAACACATCTTCTCTGCAGTCATCGACAATCCATCAACAACAGTCCGTCATTAGACTCACAGCTCGTCAGTAGCTTTATTGGTTCCACCCTCAGTTAAATTTCCTTGAACTTTCAATCCACGCCTCCATCTACGGCTCGTCAACTAAACGACGACTCGTAGGTGGGCTTGTATGTTGCCAATTTCCTGCTACTTCAGATACTTTCAACACCAAATGCTCCAAACCTATTTCCTGCAAAATTAGATCAAAATACCATCACATCTAATAAAAGAATGCCTAAGACTCCTGCAAAACTCCAAGTTTAATGCATCAAAAATACCGTGAACTCATGGTACATCAGTACTCATCTTCGCTTCTTCTCATGTTTTTTTCATTCTTTTCACCTGGAAACTCAAACCTCAATTTTTTCACTCAATTTATTGGACACCCTTTTTATTTCATCACATTTTCTTTTTCATTTCAATTTGAAAACTTTTGCTCATTTTTTTATTATACGGAGGGGTTCCTTCTTTTTACAACAAACTTTAAAGTTGAGTCTCAATTTTCTTTCTTCACTTTCCACTTGACTTTCTCTCCTTCTTTCTTTACACACCCCCAACTTAGGCTTTTTTCCTAATTTGTCTATTCAAACAAATCAATGTTTAGAAAAAGATTAATGGGCTATAATTTAGGGACAATTCGGCTCAAGAGGTTTAACAAGGTTGACAACAAATGGTTTAGAATAAAACAGTGTCAAGATGGTTGCACACCCTTACTAGATCATCATAAAAGGTATGGATAATTGGGTTCCCTCTAAAAATTCATGCCAGGATCATTTCTTGCATTCACCAAAGCTATACAATTAGACAAACAAGGCAAATTCTAAAACTCAACAAGCATGCTCTCAAGTAGGAACTCACAACTCATGACACTTTAAACACAATCATTTAGCACAACTCCTAAAAAAAACTTACATGCGATGTTCATTGCAAGGCTCACATCAATACGTAGTTAGTCAATACAATAATCAAAAGATCATTCAAAAGTAAAGCCACATTGAATTCTTCTTGCAACATTAACAAAAAACACATTTCGAATCATGAGTACTATTCAAGACATCGATATTGGACACAATCGATCCTCAAATATCAACAATGAAAACACAAACTTTCTAAATCATTTCAAAACTCCAAAATTATGGAGGCAATGGGTAGAGAGACAAAATGGAATAAAAACCATCAACTATCATAAAAACAACAAAATACTACAATATCTCAAAATAAAGCTAAAATAACAAAATACAATCCAGAAAGGAAAGGATATGTAACACCCCGAAAAATTTTAAGCTAAGACCCAAATCATTCTGTAACACCTCGCAACTCTACTCTTAAAATTTGAATTATTCTTGTAATAGCTCAAACTTTGAAAAAGTTAAAAAAGGGCTAATGGGCATGTCCACGAATCCAAAATGGACCATGGCCCCTTCACGGAATCCTAAATGGTTCGTTTAGGGGTCTACGACCCATTTAAGGAAAGGTGGTAAATTGTCCGAGGCTTCCAAGGTGGGGGTCACCTGGACGGGACTCTAGATGGCTTGTGGTTGCTTGTACAGTCTATTTAAGGGTCTGTACAAGTCACCCATCAGTTTTTAAGTTTTTAGTCAATTTCAAACGATCATATATCTCAGTACATAATGAATTAGGTGGCCTATAGCCGATAAAATCAAAGGTTTTTGAGTCCTCTTTCCGATGCCACTAAGTTTGCCGCATTTCGGGTTGGGAGTAAAAAGTTATCCCCATTTTAGTAAGGCCATGTTAGTCAATCGATGGTTCATAGACGGCTATACGGCCCATGAAGAGTTTCATAGTCATGGAACCTTCCTTGAAGGGCACTCCTTCAATTTTTTAAGTTGGGGTCATTTTGGTCTTTTCCCCTATTCGTTTGGTACTTAAAATATGACATTTTATCCCCTATTCTAAGCCTAAATTATGACATCTTACACCTATTTAAGGGCTTAGAAACTGTTAATCAGTTCCTTTACGTTCATTAAGACTTAAATTCATTAGAGCAAGGTACCAAGAGGAGAAAAGCTAAGGTTTCAAGCATTTTTCGAGTTTCATTGATTTCACCAATGACTTCGTTCTTCCAAGTATGTAAGGCTATCATAGTGTTGGATTGGTTCTTCCTCACGCCCTACATCTACTTTCAAATTATTAAAATAATAATATTGGGTTCTATCCTTAGCTTTGAGTATTTTTGAGATGAGTTGGTATTGAGTTCTGAGTTCTTGAGTTGTTGATTATTAAATTCTATTTCTTGATTATTGAGTTGGTATGTCTTGTATTGATATTCTTGAGTTGATTTCATCATGAGCCCTATTTTTGAGTATTCATTAAGTTCTTATTGAGAAACTTTTAAACAAAACATAATTGTTTAAACTAAGTTTTGAGAAAGCAAAGAGGAGTTTGAGAAAGAGCTTAACCAAGATTTCAGTAAGAGTATAAGGGAACTAAGTATTTCCCAAATATTTCATTTTTACATGAAAAAAGAGAATATCATTTTGAGAAAAGTAAAAAGAGGTTTCCAAAAGATTGATTGCATAGCAGTTACCACTTAAAGAGGCCCCCTTTTAAGTAATTATCCCAACCCAGAATGTATTTTTACATTGCGCAAAGAGAAACCTTGTTTCCTAAATGAGCAATGAGTTTTAGAGATATTTTAGAGCAGTTACCTCTTTTTAGAGTATAGTTTGAGAAATTATCTCAAACTATAGAAAAGTATGCTTTTACACATTTGACCAAGAGTATATACTAATGGGAGTAGTATTGGGCAAGCAACCAAACCCGGCACATCCAATTCCTTTCCGAGTGAGCACCGATATTGAAGAAAATTCAGACAACTTACAGCCCCTATAAACCACGTCTTACCAACAGGGGTACATGATCATACTTTTTAGATGAATCCTTAGTGTTTTCGGGCAGTGCTTAGTGGATCCACTTAGTTGAGAGATTCTATATCCTGATACAATGTAGGATAGTTCTGGCAGCGTGGACAAGACATTGTATCATCACATAGCTCATAGTAATGGTTGTCGGTTAGAGAATCTCCCAATAAAGCTAAAGTGTATTTTAATACAACACTTATTATATTGAGTTCATAGATGAGTAAGTATTTTGTAAAGCTTTAAATGATTTAACTTTTTTATTTCTTTACATTCATTTTGAGTATATTTTATCTATTGCAGTCCTATCATTAGGTTATTTCGCTTCGACTATATTACATACTCATACATTTAATGTAATGATGTCATTCGACCTGCATCTTTTGATAATGCATATACAGGTGTTTAGGATCATCAACAGGCGCTTCATTGAGATCACATTACACTTCAGATAGCTTGGGTGAGCCTCCTTGCATTCTGGGGACTTCACATTTATTTTCTAGTCAGTTGTCTTGATATATAGTAGGTCTTGTCCCGACATCCATCTTGAGTAATACAGACTTCATATATAGATAGAGTTGAGAAGTCTCTCACTATTTACTTTTCCTTGAAATGCTTTCGCAAACTATTATTCTTATATTGTTGAGTATTTTACACACAGCTTGAGTCGAGTATTTACTTTGAGTTTAAATGTTCCAAATTTTGTTTGCAAGCCTATTATCGCTTAAGTAAGTCTTCCTCTAAGTAATCAGCAACGCCAAGGGTTCACTTGGGGACCAGCAATGGTTCTCGAGTGCTGGTCACGTCTAGGGTGTAGGCTCGGGGAATGAAAAGGTAGGCACATGTGCACTCATCCCACCAAAAAAATCCTAGTAATTCCCTTAATGTTATCGAAAGTATGTATGGGAGGAGAATGAGAAAAATATTCCCCTAACAGGCTATGCCTATGAAGAGCTCTAGTCTTGAGGCTTAGAGGGGATGACATCATCTTAGACATCAATACTTAGAAAAACTGAAACATTAGACTGTATAGTAGCATCAATCAGGGTATCAGTGTCGTACACATCTGTGGGAGAAATAATGGAGTCTAAAGAAACCCCACTAGTGACAACTGTGTAAGTCTCCAGATAAGATCTCCATATCGTCATGTTCAATATCGACTCACAGATATCCTACAACTCTGTTAAGGTCTCAGCTATCCTTTGTTCATCCTCTCTCATAAACTCCTCCTCAACTATCTCCTCAACATCATCATCACCACCAACCTAATCATCCACATCAATTGGCTGCTCAGCTACACCACTAAGTAAATTAGCTCTTGGCTCGGAAGAGGCACAAACTCAAGCATCTCATGCAAGGGAACCTCACCCTACAAAATAGATATATCAGTGGACCTCATCTGATCCACATCAACACCTAAGAGTAGATATGTCCCCTCTCAACCTAGTCAGAGCAGTAGAGCTACCCTCACACTTCTCCCTAGCCTCCACTCTAATGGTGAGGTTATCCAACCTCTACCCATACAAAGATAAAGTGGTCCTATGGATCAAAATCTCACCCCTAACCGGGCTCATCAAAGTCTCAATTGCCCGCTTAATAATCTTAGGAACCTCTCTCTCTATCTTAGATGCCCTAACATCCACAAAGCGGGCAAGGTTGCTCATCTAGTATATCAAGGCCTAGGTCAAGAGTGACCGGGATGCAGGAGTAGGGTAGAGGAGGCAGAGGGAGCGGCTGAAGCAGAAGGCTCCACAGAAGGAGAGGGAGGAGAAACATCAGTATCAAGGGTAGTTGGATCCATTACTAGAGTGGTGTTAGGTGGTGGTGGCTTTATCATCTCTCAAATAATCTGCCTCTATCCTCTAAATATTATTGGAGGATAAAGGGGTCACCTCAGACATCTTTCCTCTCTTTGTAAGGCACTCTTGAAGCCTCACACAAGTATGTGATCAAGACTGAGAATGGGAGAGAGGTCTGCTCTTAATGAGCTCTCATCAGCATCTCATCATCGATAATAGCAGCGGCATGGATCTGTGTCCTGTTAATAATGTTGCCCACTAAGATGGCCTTCAGATGATGGAGGATGGACTCATTTTGGGACGATGATTCTAACCAAAAGAGCAAGTTGGACCAAAAGTAAACCAAACCGACAATATGCTAACAAGGATCTTCAACAAGGTGTTAAATGATTTGAAAAATGACTTCTCCATTTTAACTCAAATGCTTACTTCTCACTCCGTATCAATCAAGCAACTCGAGACTCAAATGTGTCATCTCTCTAACCATCTTAATCCAAGGCAAAAGGGAACGGTGCCTAGTGACACTATCCTTAATTTCAAAAATGATTGTTGATGCGTAAGAACTATGTTGTGCCATGACATCAAATAAGGTGCTTCTTAGGAGGACACCCTAGTGTATTTTATTGCTCTCAATAACGTCTGTTGTGAGTGTTGGTTGAAATGAAGTCAAAAAGTTGAAAAAGATGCATTAGGCAATGCAAGTACCCGATCGGTGATACACCGAAATGATTGGGCGGACATCTTTATGTTTGCCTTCAGAGCCATGAATTTTAAAAAATCATATTGTCAACTTCGGTGAATAGAGACCTATTTGGCAAACCGCCGAATCACACTAGGCGAACTGCATCGGGTTCGCCGAGTTAAACTTCAGGTTTGGTATTTGTTCAGGTATCATTGCCAAGCTTTAGTTCTTTCGGCGATTCGCCAAACACGTTCGAAGACATTAGTTGTAGTCTGTGGAGTGCACCTGAAATAAAAATGTCGAGAGTCTTTTTAAGTTTTAAAAAGCAACATTTGATATTTTGAGCTCTTTCACTTCCTTAACTCTTAACCCTTGCTTAAATGCTAGTGGGTCCTCATTTTTAATTAATTTTATCACTTGGCGTGCGTATTTGCTCGAGATTATCAATCCCAAACCCTTCCCTATTAAATTTTATTGTGTGTACTTCTTTGAGGTTAGTGTTTCGAAGCTTTCACTGTTATTTTTGTCTAAATTTGATGTCTTTAAGATGGGTTTTGTGTTGTTGCTAGTGTTGTCCTATTTAATTTGCTTGGGTAGTGCTAAATTTTATCGATTAAGTTGTGCCCATGAACCACTAAATGTTATTGAAAAGAGTTTAAGAGAACACAAATGGTTCTAAAAGTACTATTTTTATATTGATAAAAAACCTACTATTTTTAAGAAAAGCATAAATAGTTTTCAAACGCATTCAGCCAGATAAAGAGAGGTTCAGTTGCTCCTTAAAGAAAGTATTATTTTCAATTGAAAAGTGAGTACTATTTTCATAAAAGTATAAAGAGTTTTCAGAGTATTTCAGAAAGATTGAGTACAGTTCAGTTACCTCTTAAAAAGACTTTTTTGAGTAATTATCTCAAACTAGCGAGTATTTTACATGAACATACGGTTATATATTTTAGGAGTAGTATTGAACACCAAATTTGGGGAAGAGCTCAGATAACTCACAGCCCCTATAAACTACATAGCCAACGTAGATAGAATTGTACCACAAGACGGATGACCCCTCACTTGCCTCAAGAAGTCATTTTAGTGGACCCATCAGTTCAGTTGTGTTCTGTACTTCGACAAGGTATAGGGTGACTTTGGCAACGTGGGTAAGATGTTGTATCATCACGAAGCTCATAGTGATGGTTGTCGGTTAGAGAAATTTCCCAGTAAAGTAAAGTATATTTTTATTTATATATTTCAGAGTTTAGTATCTACTATTATGTATCCATACAGTCGGAGTTTAAATAATTTTCATTATGATTTATACTATACTTCAGTTGAGTTACTTTTAGTCCATCAGTTAGCTATTTGTTTTTATTCAACCATATTACATACTCGTTCATTCAATGTATTGATGTCATTCAACCTGCATCATTTAATGCTGCAAATTCAAGTACTTAGGATCGTCAACAAGAGTTACGTTGAGATCACATCATATGTTCGTCATCTTTTGGTGAGGCCTCTTTACTTTCTGAGGACTCCAGTTTTATGACTTGTTAGTAGTAGCATTTTGAGATGTCGTGGGTGTTGCTTGACACCTATCTTTATACAGTAAAGGCTTCATAGAGAGATAGACTTAGTCAGTCTTTTAGTATTCAGTTTCAGATGTTTTATTTAAAACTTTATGTTTAATACTCAGTATTTTTGATAGTTTTGAGATTTAATAAACTGTTTTTAAACAATTCTTTAGTTTTGATGCTTGTTTATGCTTGAATTAGTCTTCCTTTTATTAGTTAGTCAGGACAAGGGTTCGCTTGGGGACAAGTAATCATTCTAGAGTGTCAACCACGTTCAGGGTATAGACTCGGGGCACGTGACAAGTCTATACATTTAATTGTACTGTATTAAGGATAAACATAAGTCCTCCACTAAACATGTTATATATAACTATAGAAAATAAGAAAAAGTTTTTTTTCTATCAAGTTAAAATATACCAATATAGTAAGTATGAATTATATTGTTATTATATATAAGTTAGAATCCTAAATACAAATAACGTGTGGGTAATAATGCACGGTTTTCTTGATTTTGATCTTAACCAGTAAATGTTGTGGTATGCCACAAAAATTTTAACCTTAAATTTTTACTCAATCATTGGATCCTAATTCCTACTCTTAAAGATAAAAATAGGGAAAATTTTCAAAACAATATTTTAGTATTTATTAAGATTCATTAACCGCATTTTCAATATTTATTTAAAATGACATTATTTTTATTTGTTATAGCGATGATTTATGTATTATTTTTCTTTATTTAACTTAACATAATATAACTAAGAAATAACAAATTAGAAAAAATCAAGGAAGACAATATTTTAAATTAAGTAAAATTGTTGAATATCTTCGTTACTTCCGTTACAAAAGTTTATGAGACCCAAAATAGCTGATTCTCTTCCTAAAACCCCAAATTTGACTTCAAATTCTCTTCTTTGTCCAAATTGTAATTATTTTATATTTAGTAGAAATGTCTCTCATGCGTCATTATTTGGCCTTGTCTTCCAAACTAATTATTGTTATAAAACTCTATGATAATACCTTATGATTTATCTGTTAAACTTGATTTTTTTTAATTTACAAATTCTATAGTTTTATCTGTTATTTGGCATACCCTTTTCACACTGTATTTGTTTTTTCCAAAATATTGTATATTTTCTTAAACTGTATTCATTCCAATATGTATATTATTTGTATTTGTGTTCATTCTAGTTTTCAAGTTGTATTTTGTAATGAAACTTATATTTCTTTATCAGTTTGTATTCATTCCAATAGGTGTGCAAAATGAATCTGTAGTTATTTAAGAAGCATATTTGTACTCATGTATTTTTTTTCACTGTGTATTTATATTTTTCTTTAGAATCTTGTATCATTTCTTAAGTCATATTCCTTCCAATATGTATATTATTTGTATTTGTAATCATTCTAGTTTTTATGTTGTATTTTGTATAATTATATATAAAATACAAAAACAATATGATGGAAAAGTGAGAATGAAATATAAAACTAAAAAGGAATAAGTGAATACTTAATGCAATCATTCTTAAATAAAATACATAACTAGTTGGCATACTTTTGGAAAGAATATGAAATTAGGAACAAATACAAGATTCCTAAACTATGCAACATGACATTCTGGATGAATACAAATATTAATAGCATACATACTCGTTTGAATGCAAATTCAGAAAGGACACAAAATTCTGAATAAATTATAAATCCAAAACAAACTAATAGAAAATTGTTCTTCCTCAACTTAGTCTTCAACAAGTTTTTCAAAATCTCCAGCACCCAAAAAAATTATTTTTTAGTAATAGTGTCTTTACCCTTATTGACATGGTTATCTTAAACTTGAATACAGGTAGAATCGTGAAAAAACTTAGATGCCCTCTCTTGAGCCAATTTAGCTTTAGAATCTACATAATTTTCAAATAATCCTTGAATAATGCATAAATCAAAAGGGAAAAATCCCCAAAAAATTGATGATTATATGGTATACCTCTTGTAGTTATCTTTGAATTAGACATTGGAGTGCATTTTTTGTGCTTTTATCTAAAACCCTAACTGAAAATGGAGAGATTGAAAAACACAAGAACACACAAAAATCTAAATAGCTTCAAACGAAAACATAAAACAATAGAATACAAAAAAAAATATCAAAATTAAATTCCTAAAAATTCGAAGAAATCCTAAAGGATGTATACCGAACATATGCTTACCTTAATCAATGGGATTGTATGATTGTGAAATTGTGATGTATATCTCTATGAAGATTTTGTCAATTTCTGAAGAAAAAAATGTGCAATATTTTAAAGAGATAAGCGAGAGAAAGAAGTTTTAGAAGAAGCAATTGAGGGAATACAGTGATGGGATTTTGCCAATTTTTTGAGAAAAAAAACATGCAATATTCTGGAGAGAGAAGCTGGAGAAAGAAGGTTTGAAAGAATCGTGGAGGGAAAATCCTCAAAATTTTGTTGATTATATGGGATACCTATTGTAGTCCTCTTTGAATCAGACATTGGAGTGCAATTTTTGTGTTTTCCCCTTATCTAAAACCCTAACTGGAAATAGAGAGATTGAAAAACACAAGAAAACACAAAAATCTAAATAGCTTCAAACAAAAACATAGAACAATAGAATACAAAAAAATATCGAAATCAAATCCCTAAAAATTAGAAGAAATCCAAAAGGATGTATGCCAAACATATGTTTTACCTTAATTAGTGGGATTGTATGATTGTGGAATTCATGTGATGTATATCTCTATGAAGATTTTGTCAATTTCTGAAGAAAAAAATGTGCAATATTTTAAAGAGATAAGCGAGAGAAAGAAGTTTTAGAAGAAGCAATTGAGGGAATACAGTGATGGGATTTTGCCAATTTTTTGAGAAAAAAAACATGCAATATTCTGGAGAGAGAAGCTGGAGAAAGAAGGTTTGGAAGAATAGTGGAGGGAAAAATCCCCCAAAAAATGATGATTATATGGGATACCTCATGTAGTCCTCTTTGAATCAGACATTGGAGTGCAATTTTTGTGTTTTCCCCTTATCTAAAACCCTAACTGGAAATAGAGAGATTGAAAAACACAAGAAAACACAAAAATCTAAATAGCTTCAAACAAAAACATAGAACAATAGAATACAAAAAAATATCGAAATCAAATCCCTAAAAATTAGAAGAAATCCAAAAGGATGTATGCCAAACATATGTTTTACCTTAATTAGTGGGATTGTATGATTGTGGAATTCATGTGATGTATATCTCTATGAAGATTTTGTCAATTTCAGAAGAAAAAAATCATGCAATATTTTTGAGAGAGAAGCGGGAGAAAAGAGTTTCAGAAAAAGCATGGAAGGAATGGAGTGATGGAAATTTGCAATTTTTTGAAAAATCAAATCGTGCAATATTTTAGAGAGAGAAGCTGGAGAAAGAAGGTTTGGAAGAATAGTGGAGGGAAAAATCCCCCAAAAAATGATGATTATATGGGATACCTCATGTAGTCCTCTTTGAATCAGACATTGGAGTGCAATTTTTGTGCTTTCCTGTATCTAAAATCCTAACTAGAAATGGAGAGATTGAAAAACACAAGAACATACAAAAATCTAAATAGCTTCAAATGAAAACATAGAACAATAAAATACAAAAAAATATCGAAATCAATTCCGTAAAAATTTGAACAAATTCTAAAAGATGTATGCCAAACCTATGCTTACCTTAATTAGTGGGATCGTATGATTGTGAAATTTTGATGTATATCTTTATGAAGATTTTGTCAATTTCTGAAGAAAAAATCGTACAATATATAAGAGAGAGAAGCGGGAGAAAGAAGTTTCGGAATACGCATGGAGGGAATATAGTTATGAGATTTCGCCAATTTTTTTAAAAAAACACATGCAATATTTTAGAGATAGAAGCTGGAGAAAGAAGGTTTGGAAGAATCGTAGAGCGAAATCCCCAAAGAGTTGATGATTATATAGGATACCTCTTGTAATCCTCTTTGAATCAGACATTGGAGTGCAATTTTTGTGTTTTCCCCTTATCTAAAATTCTAACTGAAAATTGAGAGATTGAAAAAACACAAGAACACACAAAAATATCGAAATCAAATATCTAAAAATTTGAAGAAATCCTAAAGGATGTATGCCGAACCTATGCTTACATTAATCAGTGGGATTGTATCATTGTGGAATTGTGATGTATATCTCTATGAAGATTTTGTCAATTTCTGAAGAAAAGAATCGTGCGAAATTTTAGAGAGAGAAGTAGGAGAAAGAAGTTTCAGAAAAAGCATGGAAGGAATGGAGTGATGGGATTTTGCCAATTTTTGAACTAAAATAAATCGTGCAATATTTCAGAGAGGGAAGCTAGAAAAACAAGGTTTGGAAGAATCGTGGAGGGAATATCCCCAAAAAATTGATGATTATATGGGATACCTCTTGTAGTCCTCTTTGAATCAAACATTAGAGTGCAATTTTTGTGCTCTCCCCTTATCAAAAATCCTAACTGAAAATGGAGAGACTGAAAACACACAAGAACACACAAAAATCTAAATAGCTTTAAATGAAAACATAGAACAATATAATACAAAAAATATCAAAATAAAATCCCTAAAAATTTGAAGAATTCCTAAAGGATGTATGTCGTACCCATGCTTACCTTAATCGGTGGGATTGTATGTGTAGACAATAAAATTCGCGCGAAAAACAATAATCAAAAATGGAAAAATATCGCAACAATAGTATTTATTATTTCAAAGTGTGAGTGTTACAATCTTTATAATTCCTCTAAATTCTCCTTTTCGGATATAATTCAAGGGCTTTTGGAGCATGTTCTTGAATCTTTGATAAACTTGAACTTTAACTTTATCTTCATCTTGATTATCTTGATCTTGACTTGAACTTTATCTTGATCTTGACTTGTAGTTGAATTCAAGGGCTTCGAGCTTGATCTTGAATCCGGTGGTCTTGATCTTGATTGTTCTTGAACTTGATCTTGAACTTTATCTTGATCTTGACTTCTAGTTGAATTCAAAGGCTTCGAGCTTGATGTTGAATCCGGTGGTCTTGATCTTGATCGTTCTTGAACTTGATCTTGATCTTGACTTCTAGTTGAATTCAAGGACTTCGAGCTTGATCTTAAATTCGACGGTCTTGATCTTGATCGTTCTTGAACTTAAACTTTATCTTGATCTTGACTTCTAGTTGAATTCAAGGGCTTTGAGCTTGATCTTAAATTTGGTGGTCTTGATCTTAAATTTGGTGGTCTTGATCTTCATGATTCTTGAACTTGAACTTTATCTTGATCTTGACTTCTTGAACACTTGAATTCTTCAATTCTTGAATTCTCGAATTCTTGAACTTGTAGCTTGTAGAGAAATTGCGGCTTTTGATCCACGAGCTTTCTCTAGCTTGTTGTTCGAATTATTGTTTCTTTATTCTGAAGTATGAGGACCCCTATTTATAGTTTTAAAATAGAGGAGTTGTGATAGGAATAGGATTCCCTTCGACCAATCTGATTTAAGTGGCATGGCATATGGGTTTTATGGAGCGGACATTAATTAAATCTATATTTATTAGATTTAAATAATTAACTCAATTATATTAATCCATAATATTTATTTGGACTAATATATTCATAAATTTAATACAATCCGAATCATTTTATAAATTTATATTTAATAAATTTTAAATAACTACAAATGCCCTCTTCTTCAATTCTTGTCAAGATAATTTATCTTTCAAAGACTAGGCCTGAAGAATTTGAAGACCTGAACTTGATCTTCAAGGATTTGAAGACTTCAACTTGCAGGCTTAAAGAATTTGAAGACTTCAACTTGCAAACTTGAAGAATTTGAAAACTTCTACTTGTAGACTTGGAGACTTTGAAGACTTCAACCTGCAGACTTGGAGAATTTGAAGAATTCAACCTGCAGTCTTGAAGAATTTGAAGGCTTCAATTTGCAGACTAGAAGAATTGGAAGGCTTCAACTTGCAGACTTGACAAATTTAAAGACTTTAACTTGCAGAGTTAGAAGATTTGAATACTTCAACTTGTATACTTGGAGAATTTGAAGACTTCAATTTGCATACTTGGAGATTTTGAAGACTTCATCTTGAAACAACTTTTATTCATAGGGGTTTGCCCCTATTGAGTCACAATCATTTGGTGCAAGTCTGAAGTTTTATGAAAGATTACTCATAGCTTTAACTTTCATGTGACAGATCAAATGGGAACATTTGGTTTTTTGACACTCATGCAACTGAACTTAGAATATGATTTTAAGTGCCTACGTACCTCAATGAAGAAAATCATGTCACAACGTAGTTCTGGGTGAATATTTTTTTTATGTGTCGTACACAATTTATACTCTTACGGGCCAAGAGTGACATGTAGCTTAGACCCGTACCTTAAGAAGCATTTTGACTTGAAAATTTAACTCAAATTTAAAGAATTTTATGATATATAGTTTAGGCTAGTGTTCAAGAAGCGTTTTAACTTGAAGATTTAACTCAAATTAAAGAACTTTATATATACAGTTTAGGCTCGTGCCTCTCGGAGCATTTCAGCTTGAAGATCTAACTAAAATTTGAAGAGTTTTATGACATACAGTTTTAGCTCGTGTTTCAAGGAGCATTTCAACTTGAAGATTTAGCTCAAATTTAAAAAAGCTCTATGATATACAGTTTAGGCTCGTCTCCCAAGGAGCATTTCAATTTGAAGATTTAACTCAAATTTGAAGAGCTTTGTGACATACAGTTTAAGCTCGTGTTTCTAGGAGCATTTCAACTTGAAGATTTAGCACAAATTGGAAGAGCTTTGAGATATACAGTTTAGGCTCGTGCGTCTAGGAGCATTTCAGGTTGCAGTTTACGCTTATGCGAAGAGAAACATTGTAACTAACAGTTTAGGCCCATGCAATAAAGAGTGTTGTAACTTATAGTTTAAGCTCATGCGTTAAGGAGCGTTGTAACTTGCAGTATAAGCTCATGCGTTAAAGAGCGTCTAGATATACATTGACTCTTCAAAGTCATCTTCGGATGCAGACTTGCCCCCACTTTTGAGTTCTTCTACATTTTCATCTTCATGAGGTCCATAGATAGGAGATCGTTGATCTTCTCTCAAAGCCATGCTTAATTCTATATCATGTGCACGAGTTGCCAACTCTTCGAATGTATTGGGCATTAATCCTTGCAAAATGTAGCAAAGACCCTAATTCATGCCTTGGATGCACATTTCAATGCTAGAAGTTTCACTAAGGCGATCTTTGTAGTTGAAGCTCAGACTTCTCCAGCGATTGGCAAAGTCAACAACTAACTCATCTTCACCTTGATAAGACTTTGTAAGTTCAATCATACTAACGACATGTCTCATGTTATAGAAACGATTAAGCAACTCTTGCTCTAACTGCTCCCAACTATCTATAGAATTAGGTTCGAGATCTGTGTACCAATCAAAGGTATTTTCTCTAAGAGATCGAACGAACTCTTTAATAAGGTAATTACTATACATCCCAGCACCATTGCAAGTCTCGATAAAGTGCGCTATATGTTCTTTGGGATTTCCTTTGCCATCAAATTGATGAAGCTTAGGAGGTTGATAGCCCTCAGACATTTTCAAATTATCAATCCTTTGTGTATATGGCTTTGTATATATGGGAGAAAATTTGGATGAAGACTCAGATTTGTCTTCAATAGACTCTATGATAAAGTCCTTCAATTGATCGATTGGAATCAAACCTTCAGATGAGATATGAATATATTTTATCTTTGTTTGCTTTACGCAAGACTCTCCTTCGTGTTGAATTTTAGAAAGCTTCAGAGGTGCTTGATCGATCTTTTTTCGATCATGTTATCCATCTTATTTGTTAGCTTGGAAAGTTTAGCATCTTGTTCGTGAGCACATTTCGTCAAGCATTCAATTGCTTTAGTCAAGCTTGCTAGTTGTTCTTCTATAATGCAAGTTATTTTTATATTCTTTTATGCTTGAAAAGTTGAGTTGATAGGTAGAGATTGTCCCACTGGGCGTGCCAGAATTTGTAGACAATAAAATTCACGTCAAGAAAACAATAATCAAGAACGGAAAAATATCTCAATAATCGTATTTATTATTTCAAAGTGCGAGTGTTACAATCTCTGTGATTACTCTGAATTTGCCTTTTCGGATATAATTCAAGGGCCTGTGGAGCTTGTTCTTGAATCTTTGATGAACTTTGACTGTAACTTTATCTTGATCTTGAACTTAATCTTTCTTGAACTTTATCTTGATCATTATCTTGATCTTGACTTGAACTTTATCTTGATCTTGACTTCTAGTTGAATTCAAGAACTTTAAGCTTGATCTTGAATCTGGTGCTCTTGATCTTGATAGTTCGTGAACTTGATCTTGATTTCTAGTTGAATTCAAGGGCTTCGAGCTTGATGTTGAATCTGGTGGTCTTGATCTTGATTGTTCTTGAACTTGATCTTGATCTGGACTTCTAGTTTAATTCAAGGGTTTCGAGCTTGATCTTGAATCTGACGGTTTTGATCTTGATCGTTCTTGAACTTGAACTTTATCTTGATCTTGACTTCTAGTTGAATTCAAGGGCTGCGAGCTAGATCTTGAATCCGGTGGTCGTGATCTTGATCGTTCTTGAACTTGAACTTTATCTTGATCTTGACTTCTTCAAATCTTGAACTTGAACAATTGAATTCTTCAATTCTTGAATTCTCGAATTCTTGAACTTATAGCTTGTAGAGAAATTGCGGCTTTTGATCCACGAGCTTTCTCTATCTTGTTGTTCGAATTCTTGGTGCTCTATTCTAAATTATGAGGACCCCTATTTATAGTTTTAAAATTGAGGAGTTGTGATAGGAAAAGGATTCCCTTCGACCAATCAGATTTAAGTGGCATGGCATATGGGCTTTATGGTAAGATTTAAATAATTAACTCAATTATATTAATCCATAATATTTATTTGGACTGATATGTTCATAAATTTAATATAATCTGAATCATTTTATAAATTTATATTTAATAAATTTTAAATGACTACTATGATTGTGGAATTGTGATGTATATCTCTGATATACCGTGAGTTTACGGTATTTCTAATACATTTCACTTACAAGTTGTGTGTGTCTAGGGCCTTTTTATATTGGTTTATATATGTTTTTATCATGTTTTGTAGGAAAGATGTTCAGACGCGGAAGTATACAGACAGCTGAAATAAATGCAGAAAAAGTGCATTCACGGAGGTGATCTACGGACCGTAGGTCCATTCACGGTCCGTAGGTGATGACCGTAGATCAGCAGGCAAGGTATGGAGGACAAATCAGGGAAATCTGACCAAGTGTGCAACCACGGTGGCCATTGACGGTCCGTAGAATGATCTACAGACCGTACTGTTGATTCGTAAATTGACACTACGAGGGTTCCAGTACCTGATTTTTGAAGATTCCAAGTATAGAGCTACGGAAGGGGATTGATGGACCGTAGATCGATCTACGGTCTGTACTGCTAGTCCGTCGTTTGCTTCAGAGAAGCTGATTTTTTAGAAGCTGAAATATTTTCCAAGTCCTGACTGACGGAAGGGACT
>NW_006239711.1:0-1688 GCF_000226075.1 Solanum tuberosum | reverse complement strand
TTTATTTTTGCAAACCTAGCAATTATTGATTTCCTAAGTTCGTTTTGAAGATTTTGGGCTATGCAATTAAAGTTGAATTTCTGGGTCTATTATTCTTTTTACGTAAGTTCATGATTTCTTCGTCTAACATTATGAACTCTGTTCTTGCTATTATGGGTAACTAAACTTCATAATTAGGGCTGTGGATCCATGAGAGATTAACAAAGTATGAATAGTAAATAAGCAATTCTTGAATAGTGTTTTGCATGCATTGATAATTCTTTTGTTTAGAAGTCTTTTTAACGAGTGCACGCGTTAGAACTCGCCTTGTTGCTACTTGCCGGACCAAGGAGGTAATCAACAAGAAAAGAATTATCAACATAGATTTAGTGTGATACTATCTAATAGGCTAGTGTCGATTGGTGCGAAGTAATAACTAAGCCAAACATCGATTATGATGTCTAATATGAGGTAAAGGTAAGGGTTAGTAAATTATACACACGTAGCCGGACCAAGGTGCGGGGTGAAATTCTCTAGATGCCGGACCAAGGATTTAGAGATACCTAACTTATCACTTTGCATGTAATTCACTAGGAAAGGGTAGCTGTTATTAGGATTACTGAGTTATGAGCTTGTGGTGAACACGTGTACCCTAGTTAATTTTCTCATCTTGATAACAACCGAAATTGACTTTAGTTTACTAATTACTCACTGAATTCTTACAATTTGTTTAACAAATCCCCCCCTTTTTATTACTTGTTTCCGGAAGTACTTTGACTAAACGAATATAGGTGTAAGTTAAAGTTAAGTCTAAACCAGTTTCCTCGTGGGATCGACCCCAACCTACAAGTTGGGTTCTTTACTTGATAACGATCGCTTATACTTCTTTAGGGAGGTGTAATTTGAGCGTATCAAATTTTGGCGCCGCTGCCGGGGAATCTGGCTTTTAGATTTAATTTTAACTACATTATTGAACGTTAGTCAAATATTTCCTAATTTTACCTTTTCTCTTTCTTTTTGTCTCTTTCAGGTTACGACTCTAGTGTATGCCAAGTACACGGAGCTAAGGTGAACCACTTACCCCTTACGATCCAGAGTTGAACCGCACTTTGGGAAGAATGAACAATTCAAGAGATCCAATTGATCCTATCGGAGGAAATCTTGATGAAGCAGTTGAGTTACAACAACAGAGGGTAATTGGTGGGGACAACCAGGTTCCAGCTGAAAATCGATTGGGAGATGCAGTAATGGTGCATGGTCCACCAGGCCCACGACAACATGACAACTATCGGGGCAACATCGATATAGCAGACTCTGATGGACCTATTGTCCTACCTCATTTTACCTCCAGGGTACACATTTGTGGTGACTAGTAGTTTGATATAGATGCTTAAAGCATGAGGTTTATTCTCAGGATCGCCATCGGAGGATCCACATACTCACTTAGCCAAGCTAAGGGTGGTTTGCAAAAGTTCTGTAGGTAGACCAGACTTGGATCTGGATGTCATTGGATTACGAGTGTTTCCTCTGTCACTGACAGGCGATGCTGCAGCATGGTTCACTAAGCTTCCGTATAACTCAATATTCACATGAGACCAACTGGCTGAGTTAAGGAATATTTCTATCGAGGATAGGATGATAACAATAAAGAAGTACTTGACACTATTTCCGAAGGTTCATATGGTGATTGTACTTATGCACAGATTGCT
>NW_006239710.1:100984-114859 GCF_000226075.1 Solanum tuberosum | reverse complement strand
GAGATTCACCAGGAGAGAGGTGAAATAGCAACAGTTTGCTATGAGGTACAATTAAATTAAACTATATTTATAGCATTTAATTTGAATTAATAGTTTGTTATTATATATACAATTTTTCCTATATAATATCTGTATAGAGTTTACGCTACCCAATAAATGAATATTCTGTAAAGATCTGACGCTCGAAAGACTAATGAAATTCAACTAGAAGCACTTAATAAGTTCCATTTCTTTATCAGTAGAGACTTCACCGACACTCTAAACATTTTTGTTCATAATATTATAATTTCTACATATAATTCATAGAATTAAGCCGCGGATCTAGGCCGAAGGGTTAGGGTTTTTATTTTAACTTCCTCGATAAAAAAATATATTATATATATAAAAAATATATATATTTAGTATGTATATAAAAAATTGAATCCTCCGACCACAAAACTAGAAGCAGTGGCTCAATAACTTGGGGATTCAAAATTTATTTTGAAGTTTTTAAGTTCATATCACATGTATTATTACATAGTATTTATTTTAAATTCTGAAAATCCTGAATCTGCCGCCGCAACTTATATAACTTTTGTCTATGAACCAAAAGTCCAAAGGGATAATTATTTTATACGTTTATTTTGTTCTTTCTTTTTTCCATTCACTACAACAAATATGATATATAGCTACAACATAAAATTCGTCATTAATTGTTCACTTTTAGTTGAAAAAATAGGTGTTAAATAATAGTAGCATAAAGTCAATGGGGAAGAAGGCCATGCCCCATATGTATATGTCTGCCAAACAATGACATGAACCATATTGTCTGCTGGCTTTTAAGTAAAAAGGAAAAAAAATATTGTCTTCAAAATAAAGTTTAGTTAATTACATTATTGTTTTAACATAGGAATATATTATTATATTTGAAACAAATTAAAAAATTACGTGATTTTCAAGCCATTCATTGACCCTTATTCAAGTCTTGAGGATCAGTATGAGACTAATAAACAGAGAAGATATCTCGAATCAATCGGTTTATGCATGCATGTGGAAATAATATAAAAGCAAGAGTCTCATAAATCAACTTATTTATGGAGTAATTAATAAGTTATGGTCCTGAGTTTTCAATAAAGAATTCTATTTTCTATATAGGAGTAGTAATTTTTTGTTTTTAAGTTTGACGTATAGAAGGTATCAAATTAAATGTATCGTGCGATAAAGTTGCTTTTATGTTCAAGTGATAACTTATCCTTGAAAACATAGGAGAAAGAAATGGAGAGGAAACAAGGACAGAGAAATTGGCATGCTGAATCATATAAAAGTTGACACTTTATTTTGGAAAAGGTTATATAGTAAAGCAAATAAGTGTTATGTATTTATTATATATTGTTATAATTTAAAAGATTACATTACGTAGCTATATTTAGAGTTTTACTAGCAAATCTCTACTCTCTCTGATCAAACTCTCGCCCGTCTCTCCCATCCTCCCATCTCTCTTTCGGTCTTTCCCTCTCTCGCTCCCCTTTCTTCTTTTCTCGTCCCCTCCGATCCCTTTCTATATCTTGCCTGATACAAACTAGGCAAGACATGAGGAGACCTCTAGCTTCTTCCTCTTCTCCTCATTAATCTCATATCTAAACTCTCACTATATCTGAATGAGGGAGAGATACAATATTGTATCAATTGTATTCTTAAAGAGTATACAACACATTATACAAAATATATAGCAAGGACAATGTACTCCCTCCTATCTATTTGTTTATCTTGTTTTAATTAGCTTTGCACGGATATAAGAAAATATAAAAGCTTTTTAAATTATGATATTAAATTAAAGATATGTAAAATATAATAAAATGCTTTTAAATCTTATGATCTTAAATATTTTATAAGAAAAATTAATATTAAAAATTTTCAAGAAAAGAGACATCTATTTTAAATGGATTAAAAGGAAAAAATTAAAACTAATCTTTTTGTTGTGCTACTAATAAATTAGTGGTTGGATATGAATAAGGTTAGGTGGTAGCTTTTAAATGTGTACGGCTGTACTCATCACTAGGACAAAATTAAACAAGGTCCCCTTGACACTTGACAGTACCGATCGTGCTGGCTGAGTACGTTTTTTCTTCTTTTTTTTTGTCAGTGTGAACTTGATCTACCAGACAAAATAATAATAAAAATTGGTGTACAAACAATAGTTATTATAACTATCAGATGTGGTGCTGAGATTGTTCCTTTTTTAATTAGACATTTTAGATTCAAGCTCTGAATATGAATAACTTTTCTTGAATGCTGTATGAATTTAAAATGATTAAACTTTAATGCGGGTATCAGACACCGGATAATGAATTAAGAAAATAATTATTATAACTGATAAAAAAATATGTGTGTACACACATCATACATCTTAGACTAATCCACAAGATTGATTCAGTTTGACGGTCTGTGAGTCTGAAGAAAACAACATCATGGCATGTGATGACAAAGTCAAATGTTAGACTGCATGTTATGACGTGAAAAGAAACGCTTTGCTACAACTCAACAACCATCACTCAAAATTCATCAAACCTATAAAAGTAATTAAAAATCTATCTTAAATTTAAAATGTGTGAGAGAGGGGAAAATAATTACTTTAATTTGAAGATTCAAAATTTTGAAAAAGGAAATGCACAAAGAAATCAAGGGATTCAACATTTACTATCTATGTATAAAAATAATTTGAATTTGTATACATAATGTAATTTTTGGATAAAAATTATTCAAACGAACCCTCTTGTTTCTACCTGGCTCTACACTTGCATTGTACTCCCTCTGTCCCTAATTACTTGTCCACATTTTTAGTTATCCCTAATTACTTGTCCACATTTCCTTTTAGTTGTCTCTAATTACTTGTCCATTTTGACAAATCAAGAAAGGACAATTTTTTCATACCTATTATACCCTCAATTAATTACTTTGAAAAAGATAAAACTTCTTGAAAATCTTAAGTTTTTAATCTATCTACTTCATAATTAGTAGGGGTAAAATGGTAAACTGACTATGTCAATTATTGATTTCTTAATTGGTGTGTCAATTCAAAAGTGGACAAGTAATTAAGGACAAAGGGAGTATTACATATTAATTAAAAAGACTAGATGAAGAACGTCTGTGCTGCGCACGGCCTAACAATTTCAATTTTGATATACTCTCCTTGTTCATTTTTACACTTTCATTATTTTAAAATTAGATTTTCATTTTTATTTGTCATTTTTAATATATCAAGAAAAGAAAATTATTATTTTTCATTACTAGCCTTAGCATTAATTATGTATTCTCCAACTCATTTTTCAAGATTTAATATTAAACATTACGTAGTTAATATGGATAGAATAGTAAAATAGTCATGTCAATTATTAGTTTTTAATGGGCATGAAATTTATTTATGTTTCGACTACTACTGCCATTCGTAATATAATATTTTTCATTTTATATCTATTAAATCCAATTTTATTTTTTCATATTATTAAATCCAATATTTTTTTTTCTTATTGAAATTTTATGTTGCACAGGAATTTGAATACTTGTATATACAATTTTTTTTTTTTTAATTTCAGATATATCATACAATTTTTTTAGAGAGAAGTATTGAGGACACTCCTAAATTCGACGCGAATTATTAGTTTTATTCCTAAACTATTGACAACCTTAAAAATATTCATTTATTTGACTAACTAAACTTAAATACACCCGATATTGTAACATAATTTTTTCACTTGAAATTTGTATTTTCTTTAAAAAGTGTAAGTTACAATTTTAATGTCTTTTTTTTTCTCTAACAAAATGTATGTTATGATATAATTAATGTTTAACCCCAAATAGAGTTCAACAATTAATTGAAGAAAATTTTGGCTAAAAATGAGTGAAGTAGTGATAACTCAAAATATTTTTATTATGAAAAGAACTTAACTTGATAGGTAGAAATAATTTTAGCTTCAGACTTTTCATTTCATTCTTAAAATAAGATTGATTTATAGTCATACAAAAATTTATGATTCATTTTAAATTATAAATATCAAGTTCTTTTTTTAAGCTTTGTGTCTAGTTAAATATTGTGTCGCATAAAATAGCTCGAACTAAATACCAATGTTTAATTATGTAATTAATATAATTTGTCTTATAAAACTAAAAAGCCAAATTCACAATTCAAATATAATATTATACTAATAAATATGGATTTAATTTAATGTTGCAAGTTACGTTTAAAAAAAAATTGCTAATAAATCTAGTAAGTACACTAAGTATCAATATAAATCTTACATTATAAATGATAATAACCAAACAAAAATTTAATTTCTTCCCAATATAACAAAAATGATTTTTAGTAGCAATAAATATACACATTAACAAAGAGTGCTAAAATATTTACCTGCATTTAATTAATTGTCATTAGATCTAATTTTGCTATAGGCTTTAGGAACACTTATAAAGAGAGCTAATTATCACTAAAAGTACATGTTTAGCGACAAATCGACAATCAAGCTCTTACCGCTAAAAAATATTTTTAATATAATGTCCATACGTTAATGTTAATAAATAATACATATAACTAAACAATCTTTAGATAAATAAATAATGGTAAGTTGAAAAATATAGAGGAACTAAACAATCTTTAGATAAATAAATAATGGTAAGTTGAAAAATATAGAGGAACTAAACAATCTTTAGATAAATAAATAATGGTAAGTTGAAAAATATAGAGGAACTAAACAATCTTTAGATAAATAAATAATGGTAAGTTGAAAAATATAGAGCAAAGAAATGATAATATATGTTGAGGAAAGAAGTGGCAAGCAAATTGTCCAAAGAGTGAGGTTGGGGCCACACGAAGGGTAGCTTTTTCATCTCTCACTTTAATATACACTAATCATAATGGCAAAATCGTCTTCACAGACGAAATATAACAAAACATCTACAAGAAATAGAATTTTCCGCCGAGACAATTGGTCAATTGAAACTTAAATAACTAAAATACCCTTCAAAATGCCAAGCAGGCATGTTGCTACCAACATTTCCACTGGCTCTTCTAATATAGTAGAAAGTTACACTTAATTTGCATTTTCCGCATAAATGGCCAAAGGAACTTTTTCAATTGGAAGTATGTTTTTTTCCTAATGGTCAAACAAATATGCTCAAAAAAGAATAATTTTATCATTCCATCTAAAATATTGTAGGCGCAAAAGCCGGAGGTCCATCCAAGAACATGTGAAGCAGGGTAGTGTATTGGTCAAAAAGATTAGCCTAACTTTTCCATGGAAGGGCCACAATTTACAAATCTATCATCTTCTACATTCTCTCTCAATCAAGTTGTTAGACAAGCTAAAAATAATTATATCAGTTTTTCATTGGAAAAGGACCTAAAATATCTTTGAAGTATTGAAAATGGTATACAATTATCCTACATTCAATTACTGACGCCAAAAAACCCTTGTTATTCATCTTTGGATCCAAATTTGACCACTTTTTTAACGAAATTTTATTTAAATATATGGCTCTCAACCATTGCTTATAATTTAATTAATCAATATAATTTATAAACTCACCCATTACGAATTAAGCAATGATTTTAACAGGTGTTGGGAACGAAGGGTGAAGGGTTTTGTTTAATAGGTGAGCAATTATAATTGTGAGGGGGGAGTGTCACGCCCCGAGCCTACACCCTGGGCGGGACTGACACTCGAGAATTATTGCTGGCCCCAAGCGAACCCTTGGCCTAACTTACTTACTCAGCGGAAGACTTAACTCATGAAGAAAAATACTTTTAAAGTAAACTGAACTGATCAATAAACACTTAGAATGTATCAAGATAACATTCACTGGTAAAAAGTGGCAACTCAAGTCTCAACCATTAAAACAGGAAATAGAAACTCAATAACTAACATCTGACTGTCTATGAAGCCTCTAAAACAACTGAGATGGATGTCGGGACAAACCCCATGACATCCTAATGAACTAATAAAATAACTGAAAGCAATAAAAGGAGTCCTACGGAATGCAAGGAGGCTCACCAACCGACTCTGGAGTGCTCACTGGATCAACGATGCGCTAGATGCCGATCCTAGTTACTTGTGTCTGCATCATAATAAGATGCAGGCCAACTGACATCAGTACATTGAATGTACGAGTATGCAAGTTGGAATTCTAAACACAACATAGGCTTGAAAGGAAACTGAAGAACTTACCTGACTCATCTCATCTCAACACAACTGAACTCATTTAAATATAAAGCAGTTTAAAACAAGTGCAATATAAAGAAAAACTGTTTAAAACATGATGTCAACTCTGTGTGTATGCAAAGATACATATAACTCTGAAATGTATTTAAAAATACAATAAACTCTGTATATAAGAATACAATTACTTATGTGGGAGTTTCTCTAACCGAAAACCATCACGTAAGAGCTATTGTGATGATACATCATTTGTCTCACGCTGCCAGGGCCGTCCTATATCTTGCCGAGGGTATAGAACCTGAACTACTAAGTGGATCTACTAGTTTATGTTAAAAAGCACTAAAGGAATTATCTAAAAAGTATGACCCTTTTCTACCCATGATGGTTACATGACTTATGGGGGCTGTGAGTTGTTTGAACTCTCCCTTATATCGGTGCTCAATACTACTCCAAAAATATAATATTAACTCTTATGTTTAAAAACATACTTCTTTCTGTGATTTGAGATTAATAGTGCTCAAAAACTTAGCTCAAAGGCTATCTTGGAAATCAAAGTTTCCTCTCTTGCTTCATTTAGAAAGCGATTACTCTTTTCTGAAAACTAGCCCGAAGGCTCTTTGGAAATCGAGGTTTCCTTTCTTGTTTAAATGTGAAAACATTTTAAACCCTTTGGGAATACATAGTCCCCATATACTTTTGAAGAAATGAACTTCAAACTTTACTCTTTAATCCTTACTCAACTTGAACTTTAAGTCTTAAACAAAGTTAAAACATTTGGAAAAGACTTTTTGAAAACTTTAAAGAACTTCTCTTGACTTGCTTCTTAACTTCTAACTTGAACTCTTAACTTTCCTTTGGAATTGAATTTATGGATTCAAGGATTGTGATTTGTGATAGGAAAGATCTCATGATGTTTAGGAATGATTTTAGATAGCTAAACATGAGAAAAGATCAAGAAATCACTGTTTGAGGGTGGCTCCGCGACGCGGAGAAGTATTAAAATTTTTGGTTCGAAAATAACTTTTGAAGCAGAATGGTCCATGACCGCTTCGCAACACGAAACCATTTTTCCCAAATCTGGGTAGCAGGTCCACGACGCAGAGGCATTGCCCAAATTTGCCCGACGAAATTTTTTCTTCGTTTTTCAGCTCTAAACCCTCTAAACTCCATTGGTTCTTTCCCCAAACACTTAGAATTATCTATACCCTCAAATAACATCAAATTCCACTCGAAAACACAACTAAAAACGTGAATCAATCTCAAGTAAACTCCAACAACACAACCCACAAGGATTCAAACGAACTTCATCAAGAATTCAAGGGTATTTACTTTCAAATCAATATACTTTGCTGAAATTGAATCAAGTTGGACGCGTGGGTGAACTAACCCAATGCTATGTGATCTCACATACATTGTAGGGATTACCCCCGACGAAATCCACAAGCTAAACTCGACGATCTTGACGAATCTTGCTTCTCTTCTCCTTTCTCCTCTTCTTTTCTCTTCTCTCCAAGTCTTAGCGTATTTTGGTAAAAGCGTAAACTGATCTAATTCTGATTAGACCTTAACTTAATTACCAAAAACGAAATAAAATAATAGGGCAAGGAAAAGACCAAACTACCCTTTCAAAATCCGGATTGGACTTTCCTTATTCCAACAACCCAACATTCAAAGGGCATATAACTCACTCATACAAACTCGGAATCGCACAAACTCAACGGCGTTGGAAAGATCATTCCAAGAGATTTCCTACCATATCTGGAAGTACCTCTAACTCTTCCTGAGCTAGAAGTTATTGCCGTTTTAAGTTGGCCAAAACTCAACTTATTCTAACTTAACAAAATTTCCAGATTTTCATTCTTTCCAAAAATGACTATTTCCAATTATTAGCTTCTTCCTAGTTATTTCAAATTGTGAGATGTTACAGGGGGTGTATTAATTGAGTCGGATTTGGGGCGGGTTTAATTAGTAATGGGTGGGTTTATAAATTATATTAATTAATTAAACTATAAACAATGGTTGAGCACCATGTATTTAAAAAAAATAGTTAAATAATTTAAATGAAAAATCGTTAAAGAAGTGGTCAAATTTGGACCAAAGGTGGATGACAAGGGTATTTTGGAACCAATAAGTGGATGGAGTGTAGTTTTGTACCATTTCCAAATAGTGTATTAACTCGATATTCAAAGGGTTACGTAGTTTTTGAGAGGCAAGAACAAGGAAAAGAGCCGATAACTTGGAATTCGACATAAAGTTTTATTCTCTTCTACTCATTTACTTGTTCGTTATGCAAATCTATGCTATTTTCTTGAACTCTATTATGACTTGCTAGATCATTTTTAAGGATGATTGATAGAACTCATTATTGGATGAACTAGTGATTTTGTTTTACTATAATCAAGTTGTTTTACTTTATCTCTATAACTCTATTTGTTCAACTATATTTTGTTATAGTTAATTGAAGGACCATCGATTGACGGTGACGTGGTATTTTGTTGTTCTTGAGAGAAATATTGATATTAGATTTTAGTTGATAGCACCACTTTGAGGCATTAATCAGGTTTTAGTTGATATCACCACTTCGAGGCATTAAGAGATTAATGACTGATATTTAAAAATAGAAGTTAGAGTTGACAAATTTTTGGTGCGATCTATATGAACATAGTATTCGGTTAGCTAGAGTTCATTCGAGAGAATAGTGCTAAAAAACCACTATTATATGTTGAGAAATAATTGTAGTGAGTAAAGGTTCATGGTTGATACAAAATAATTCTACAAGCTATTATAGTGGACATATTATAAATTTATTCCGACAATAGGTGAAATCATCATCCTAGATTGTTTCCTCTTGAAGAAAAATCATACATTACTTGTTTAATTGTTTCTAATTCTTATTTAAATTCATAACGAAAAGAATCAAAAGAATAATCCTTCAGATGTTGATTACTAATTCTTAGCGATACAAAAAAAAAGCTTTCATAGTTCTCCGGGGGATTGACTCCGATCCAATCACAAAAAAAAAGGATTATGTTTACGATGATCGCTTATCCTATTTAGGACGAGTTTTGGATGTGATCATCCTTGTATATAGTTTGTCAGATATCAAAACATCATATGATCTTAAATGTAGATTCATAGATCATAATGCTTTAATAATTGATATAATTATTATATTTATTCGTTAGATCGATATACCTATACAATTAATTGGAAAGACGAATGACTTGAATTGAAGCTCAAAGTTGATCAAACGGATCAAGTGTTTACTTTATTTGGGCCGTTAAATAACAACATGTTTACGTTAAATTCAATGTGGTATATAATTCCTAAATTTTGAATTCGCTTTTAGTCTTTTGACAATTAATAATTTTATTATGCTTAATTCATAGTTATGATCTTCCTCTTTTCATTTATTGTTGTGCCTTTGAGATATTACGAAGACCTCACCTTATATTCCAATAATACTTAATTCCCTGAATTACAAAATCAATAACAACAACAACATAATTATAGAACTAACAAAAGAAGCTATAAATCAAGCAATAAAATAATTGATCAATCAAAATCAAAAGGTATCACTAATATGGAAAGCAAACCTCTTTTTATTTCCACTTTCTTTTTTTCAAAATTAAAAGGAAACTTCAAGTGAACTTTGGTGGAAGAGTAACCATAGCATGTCTACTCTTAAACAAATGTCTCAATTGAGAAATAAATTGCTTAAAAGCCATAACTTTAGTAGAAGAAAATATTAATAAGATGCTCTTCCTCATCTTATTTAATTTCCCCCCAATCTTGATCTTCAATTTACTTATTTTCACTTTCAACCATGTTGGTTGAGACAAAGAATCTGATTTCTTTAGAGACTTGTAAATCAAGAAGTGTGCTCTTCTCTGTTGCATCTCTTTAGGGTCTTCCTTCTCTATCTTTGAGTATGCATAACATGACCTACAAAAACTACAACTCATTTTCTCCCTTTAGAAAGGAAAATTAACCAATGAAAATGAATGAAAGAGAGAAATAATTGATTTGAAAAATGTGGACAATCAAAGTGAGGTTGAATTGAGGAATTATTTATATTTATAGTAGATATAGAAGGGATTTGTGGGGTCAGGATATAGTAATTCTTGTGATGAAACAGTGCATGTGTCACTATGTTCCAAGCACAAAAAGTGTATAAAATATTCACACAATTAGATTTTTTAATTGGTAAATGACCTTTTTTTAATTACAAATAATATTAAATGGTAATAATAACAACTAAGTTATTATCATATAGATCTTTGATCTTACTTAATCTTAAAAGCTAATTCATAAAGAAAGAATTGTTCAAAATTACAAAAGAAAATCATCTATCTCTTCTCTTTTTCATTCAAGGTTGGACTCTTAATTCCACAATACGAAGGGATATCAGACTCATTTCACTCGAACATAAATAACTAGTTATTTTACACTACACTAGGAACATGTCTTCAAATTCTTCATTTAAAACCTTAATACAAAAGTATGATTGCATCTCAATCTATTATTGATTCTGAAAATTAATCAGTACCATATGTGATTATTAATTTATACAACAAGAATTTAATAGTTCCTTTGAGAAACTTCTCAAGGTGTGTTTAATAGGAAGGAAAATATTTTTTCAAAAAAATAAGTGTGGATATTTTTTAACCTGATTTTTATATTTAATACGTAAGTAAAAAATATTATTCTAAAAGCATTTATCTATAGAATCTAAATGAATGCTATGGAATGTCTGGTGCGAGTAACGTGGGGTAGTGACTAGGGTGAAAATAACGTAAGTTGGAGTGCATGAAACAAACGAACATTGTAAAATGCAACTTGTTCTCTACTTGCATTAAAAAAGTTATTTCCCTCATTTTTTAAAAAATTTTACAACCATTTAAATTAGTTGATAGCACTTGTAGGTGTATTATATTCATAATTCTATGATTAGAGTATTCGGAAAGTGCAAGAGAAAATTCCACCGGCGAGGACGGCAAATATAAAGAAACAAATTTACCATATACTCTTTGGTCTCAATTTATGTTTCACTTTTTAAATTATAAATGAAATGAGTGTTTTTTTTCATAGCTCTTTCAAGTATTTTATATTGTTAATTATTGTGACTTATACTACTTCTTACATAGTTATCAAATATATATTTGTGATAATTGCGAAAAAGAACAACTCACGATATTAAATTGCAGCTAGGAAGTCAAGGTTTTAAGTAGAGCTGTCAAAATGAGTTTAGCCCATGAGGCCGATCCAATCCAACCCGTTATTGGGGTAAGGTTGTGATAGAATTTTTCAAGCTCATTTAAAACTAGGGCCTGTAAGCCCAACCCATATAAACCCTTGACCCTTGAGGCTTAATCGGGGCCGGGGTCGGCTCATGGGGCAACTTTTTTTATTTAAGGATAACTTACAACAATCTCACTAGTATATAAGATAATTACTTAAATGTACGCTATGTTATAATATTTTGAATCTTACCATATTTTGGTACGTCTAGATACATGTATCTCGGAATATATGAACTCAAAATTAAGTTAATTTGTTCTAGATACACTCTATCCAAGTTGATTCGCATGTATCTAGGATACATATATAGACAAATCTCAGTCCCTCGCCTCTCTCCCATCTTGCTTGTCACTCTCTTATCTTGCTCGCGTATCTGAGATGCATCACACCAGATACATGTATCTCGCATATCTAGACTAAATATGTCATTAGGTAGAAAGAAATAACTATATGCACACACTAATATAGGTAATTCAAATTTGAAGGTTATTGGTGTGCAGGTACGCTAAAACATTAGAAAATTGTTAAAATATCGATTATTAATTAATCAACTATTAATCATTAACGACTCAATTTTCAATATAGTCGTTATATAAAAAGTTAAAATCATGCATCAATAAATTACTGACAAGTTAAGTATTGAATAAGCATTTTTCAATCTACATTGACTGATTTGTGCGATTTGCAAACATAGCTAATACAATATTCAGTGAAGTGTGAACATTGAAATAATACTACATTCAATGAACATTAAGAACAGGGAAGCATCGTTTTGACTGGTGTAAAATTAGACTAATTTAATAATTATTCTCAAAATATCGGTTAATCTATTAATAAAATATTCTTAATCGTTATAAAATTGATAACTGAATAATAAAAACACTTAATCATTACAGAACCGTTAAACTAATAATTCAATACTGATAAATAAGTAGCATTTCTTTTGTTTCGAGTTATCAATTGTACCCAAAATATGCACACCCTTAGATAAGCCTCTCATCAAGGTAAAGTGCACAAATACACGTTTTTTGAGATCGCTATTTAATTAAGTTGTAGCCGAGATTGTTTTCATTTTTTGCAAATATACCAACTTTAGAAACCCTTCAGCCATACAAGACTAAAGTTGTAAAAAATTGTGCTTTAAGTCTGATAAATTTCGGACATTTTAAACTAGAATTATGGTCATGTGAAGGCCCAAATTCCAGGCATCTTTGCTTGAAGTTGTGGTCTTGGCCAGGCTAAAATTTAGACATAAATTGATTGCACTTCAAACATATAGTGGCTTGCTAACATCAACACATTTTTTACTAAATTGTGGCATTGATAAGGTCAACTCAAATGTTTTTTTATTGAAGTTGTTCCGATATATAATGACTGCACTTCAGACATTTTAACATGAAGTTCAAGCATATATATATGGCTTCTTTTCGTATATTTTGCGCATAAAGTTCATGTAAATATTTTTTTGTAGATACAACACTCAAATGATCTGTATTAAATAAGCTTAAATTTATAATAGAAATTTCAAATAATATAAAGAATCAATCTCAATCATCAATTTGTCAAACAATAATAAATATAATAATCTTATTTTAAAACAATGGTGATTTGTCAATATTTTCATGCTTTTCAGAATAAAGAAGCGAAAGAAACATAATAAAGAGGATGAGGAGAATAGTTCTTCTTCTTATACTTATTTTCGAAAGTGGTTTCAAAGTAAATATACTAGCTAAAAAAAGTTCATTTTCGATTATAGCTAAATATCGGTCTCAAAATTAGGTATTTGTCCATGATAAGTCTTCTAGTTTGTCGCTTTCTTCTCCTCCTCCTTTTGTTTTACTTTTTCATTCTTATAAGATAGATAATTCCGTTATAGAAAAAAGAAAATTCATAGTGAAAGATATGTTTCAAAGATGCATTTTATGATGTATACTCTAGATTAGTGCTAGCAAAATGTGGTCGTATTTTCATAATCTGCTCAATCCATTCATATTCTAATTAATGGGTCGGTTAGATGGGTAAAATTTAGGCTTCAACCTAAATTCAATCATACAAAACGTCACACCCTGAGCCTACACCCTGGGCGGGACCGGCACTCGGAGACCATTGCTGGCCCCAAGCGAACCCTTGGCCTGGCTTTCTTAACTCAGCGGAAACCTGACTCAACAGAAAACTCAATGCCATGCAAAGACATAAACAACTTAACTGATACATATCTGGCCAAAAAGGCAACTCGAGTCTCAAAATAGAATATTTACATTTATACATAGCTGAGAGACTCAATTCTAACTGACTGACTGTCTATGAAGCCTCTAACATACTGAGATGGATGTTGGGACAGACCCCGCAACACCCTAATAAAACAAAACTAAGAGAACAAAATAAT
>NW_006239710.1:88201-93952 GCF_000226075.1 Solanum tuberosum | reverse complement strand
GGGGGAAACTTCAGAACCCCTTTTGGGGCGCGCTGCCAGGCGCGACGCGCCAACCCCCTTGCCCAGAAACTCGACTTTTCTTCCCTTTTTCTTCAACTCTAAACCATCCTTATTCCAAAGGATTTAACCCCAAACACTAAGGATCATCATACCTTGATAGGGATCACCCCCGACGCAAATCCACGATGATCTTGTCGGAAACTTGTTGATCTCCTCAATTTTTCCTCTTCTTCTTCTCCTTCTTCTCTTCTTCTTCTCTTTCTTCTCTTCTTCACTCTCAAGAACCCCTAATTTCACTCCCTTAAAATGGAACAAAATGATCCAAATATAAATCCTAACACAACAATATATCCTCAAAAGAATTAAGCTAGGGAAAAGACCAAAATGCCCTTAATGATTCCCGGACGGATTTTCTTGTCAACTGCCCAACTTTCAAAGGGCCATAACTCGCTCATACGAACTCGGAATTGAGCAAACTCGGCGGCGTTGGAAAGATCATTCCACAAGCTTCACAACCATAACTGGAACTACTCCTAACTCATCCTGATCTGGAAGTTATGACTGCTCAAAGTTGGCCAAAAATCACTGATTTCCACACTTGGCCAATTTTCCCTAGATTTTCAAATCCTTTCCTAAAAATGAAAATTTTCAAATTCTAAGCCTCTTCTTAGCTATTTCAAATTGTCGGATGTTACACAAAAATTACTGAAATACACCTCTTATGTTTTCGTTATTTTCAATATCTCCTTCTATTTCTAAAAATCTCTAAAATTCCTTATTTCTTTAATGTATCCGAGCTAGTTTTTAATGTATCCGAGCTATATATTATGTATCCGAGCTTGTTTTTAATGCATCCGGTTTATGTTATAATGTATCCGAGATACTCTTTAATGTATCCGAGTTACATATTATGTATCCGATTTGCGTTACTTTTTAAGGGATTAATGTAATTACAAACTAAAGAGGGATAGATTGTAATTTCATATTAAAACTATGTGATTCCTAAAATGTACCCATATAAATATTCATAAGTAAAATATGGGTTAAACATTAGTGGTCAAGCTTCTAACTGTTGTTCCACTAAAAATGTAACACCTCGCTATTTCAAAGAACTAGAATTTGAAAGAAACCGTTTTTGGAAATAATCAAATTTGGAAAGTTTGACAAGTTAAGCTAAGTACGAGTTTTGGGTAAACTTCAAACGACCATAACTCCTAGCACATGATGAGTTAGGTGGGCTACAAGATACCGCACAAAAGATCTTTGAATTATCTTTCCAATGCCACCAAGTTTGCTCATTTTCGAGTTCAGATGAGGGAGATATGCCTATTTGAAGTCGGGCTGTCTAGATAAGAAAAGTCATAACCGGATTTTAGAATGGTACTATGGTCTTTTCACTATCCAATTAATTAAATTCGTCTTTGGTAATTAAATTGGGGTCTAAACTGATTGGGTTCAGTTTACGCTTCATAAAATTAAGTTAGGATTTTGAGAGAAGAGAAAAGAAGAGGAGAAAAGAGGAGAAGAAGCAAGGATTCGTCGCGTTCTTGAAGTTAAGCTTGTGGATTTCACCAATGGTTAATCCCTACAAGGTATGTGAGATCACATAGCATTGGGTTTGTCCACCCACGTGCCAATCATGATTTAATTCAGCGTAATTATGTTTTTGAAAGGAGAGTTTATCAGTTCATGATGAATGTAGTGGAAAGTTTCGTTTGAATCTTGATTGTTGAAGTTTTGAGGAGTTCTTGAGTTAGTTGCATGAGATCTATGGTTGTTTTGAGTAGATTCTTGCATACTTTGGTTATGTATTTGAATCTAAGTGTTTGGGGAAGGAACCAATCGAATCTAGAGGGTTTAGAGTTGAAAAACGACCAAGGAAATTCATCAAAATTCTGGGGAAAAGGGGTGGGGCACTGCGCCACTCAGTGCGCCCCACATCAACATTGTAGTAAGGGCTCTGGGGCGCGCACCAGCCAGTGCACCCCTGTCACTCCCCGAGCCTACACCCTGGGCGAGACTGGCACTCGAGAACCATTGTTGGCCCCAAGCGAACCCTTGGCCTGGCTTACTTACTCAGCAGAAGGCTTTAAGCATTAAGAAAATGATTTATATGCTAAATAACTCAACTGTCTCAAACTGAACTCATAATGTTTTAATAATAAACATTTAGCTTATCCAAAATGGCAACTCAAATCTAAACATAAGCCAATAACAAAATGATGATGAATGAACTAACATCTGACTGACTATCTATGAAGCCTCTAAAACAACTGAGATGGATGTCGGGACAGGCCCACGACATCCTAATGAACTAGAATGATAAGGTAATGAAAAAGGGGAATCCTCTGGAAGCAAGGAGGCTCACCAACAACTCTGAAGCTCAACTGGATCAACGATGCGCTGGATGCTGATCATGGTTACCTACGTCTGCATCATAAGACGAAGCAGTCCAACTGACATCAGTACATTGAATGTACGAGTATGCGAGTTGGAATGCTAAACACAACTTAAGCTTGAAAAGAATCTGAAAGGAATTGAAGAACTTACTTGGCTCAACTCAACTCAACATAACTGAACTCATTTCAATATAAAGAAGTTTAAAAACAAGTCCAATATAAAGAAAAATTGTTTAAAACATGATGTCAACTCTGTGTGTATGCAAAGATACATATAACTCTGAGATGTATGTAAAAATACAAATAAACTGATGTATATAAAAATACAAAATACTGTTGTGGGAGTTTCTATAACCGACAACCATCACTTAAGAGCTATAGTGATGATACAACACTTTACCTCACACTGCCAAGGACCATCCTAGTACCTTGCCGGGGGTATAGTACCTATCTCACTAAGTGGATGCACTAGTATATGCTAAAAATCATTAAAAGATTCATCTAAAAAGTATGACCCTTTTCTACCCATGATGGCTACATGGTTTATGGGGGATGTGGGTTCTTTGAACGCTCCCCCATATCGGTGTTCAATACTACTCCCAAAATATGGTACTAGCTCTTTATGTTTAAAAACATATTTCTTTCTGTGATTTGAGATAATTGCTCAAAAACTTAGCTCAAAGGCTATCTTGGAAATCAAAGTTTCCCCTCTTGCTTAATTATGAAAGCATTTACTCTTTTCTGAAAACTTGCCCGAAGACTCTTTGGAAATCGAGGTTTCCTTTTTTGTTTAAATGTGAAAACATTTTAAACTCTCTGAGAATACATAGTCCCCATATACTTTTGAAGAAATGAACTTCAACTTTACTCTTTACTAAACTCAAGACTCAAGCCTTACAACAAAGTTAAAACATTTGTAAAGACTTTTGAAAACTTTATGCACTTCTATTGACTTGACTCTTAACTGATCCTTGAATTGAATTATGGATTCAAGGATTCAGATTTGTGATAGGAAATATCTCATGATGTTTAGGAATAATTTTAGTTAGCTAAACATGAGAAAAGATCGAAAACCCAATATTTTAGGGTGGGTCCGCGACGCGGAGACATATTTAATTTTTGGTTTCAAAAACAACTTTTGAGGCAGAACGGTCCGTGACCGCTCCACGACCGACGAAATTTCTTCTTCGTTTTTCAGCTCTAAACCCTCTAAACTCCATTGGTTCTTTCCCCAACCACTTAGAATCGATTATATGTTCAAAGTACATAAGATTCTACTCGAAAACACGACTAAAAACGTGAATCAATCTCAAGAAACTCCAATCAACACAACCCACAAGAATTCAAACGAAATTTATCAAGAACTCAAGGATTTACTTTCAAATCTAATAACTTCGCTGAAATTTAATCATGATTGGCGCGTGGGTGAACTAACCCAACGCTATGTGATCTCACATACCTTGTAGGGATAACCCCCGACGAAATCCACAAACTAAACTCGACGAACTTGACGATTTCCTTGCTCATCCTTCTCTTTTCTCCTCTTCTTTCCTCTTCTCTAAAACCCTAAATCTTTTCCAAAAGTGTAAAACTGACCAAGTTCAGTTTAGACTCTTAATTAATTCACTAAAATGAATCTAATTAATTTGATAAGGAAAAGACTGAAATACCCCTTGAAAAATCCGGATTGGACATTTCCTTATTTGAACAGCCCAATTTCCAATGGGCATATCTCACTCATACGAACTCGGATTCGCGCAATCTTAGTGGCGCTGGAAAGATCGTTCCAAGAGATTTCCAACCATACCTAGAAGTACACCTAACTCATCTTGAGCTAGGAGTTATGTCCATTTGAAGTTGACCAAAAACTCACTATTTCCTAACTTAAGTAAATTTCCAGATTTTCCTTCTTTCAAAAATGACTATTTCCAGTTCTTAGCTTCTTCCTAGCTATTTCAAATTGCGAGATGTTACAATATCTCCCCCTTGGGAACATTCGTCCTCGAATGAGATTACTCTTACTAGTCTAAGGGTGTAACATGCAACATTCAGTTCAAGCACCCACAGGCAAATGCAAAACAACATGCCAACTTGTAAATAAATACTAAGAAAGGATTAGTACCTTGATCTGGAATTTCTCTGGGTTCGAAGAGTTGTGGATATCTTTTCATCATATTATTCCACCAATAGACTTCTCTTAAGTCACGGTACATCTTGGTGGAACCCGGATGAATGGAATATCTGGAGCTATGAGCTTCCTCCATGATCCTCTCTTGGGTTCCATCCACCATTGGTAGACACAACCTACCTTGATGTCTCAACACACCATCTCCCCCTTGTTCAAAAGCTTATATTTTTTCTTATGAACATTTGACGTCAATTCAAGCAAGATAGGGTCTTGGTCTTGGTCTTGCTCACCTTTTACTTCTGACACTAATGATGATTCAACCCTATTCATCACCACTATTCCTCCTTCTGTGGAATCCATTAATCGAACTCCTAATCGTGCAAGTCTATGCACATCATTTTGCTAACTCTTTCTTACCTTCTTCAAAATGGGCGGTACTACCCATAGATAACCTGCTCAAGGCATCATCAACAACATTAGCCTTACCTGGGTGATAAAGAATACTCATGTCATAATATTTGAGTAATTCTAACCACCTCATCTTTTTGAGACTAAGCTCTTTCTGACTAAACACATACTGAAGACTCTTGTGATTGGTGAACACATCCACATGAACACCATAAAGATAATGGCGCCATATTTTCAAAGCAAATACTACAACAACCAACTCTAAGTCATGGGTTGGGTAATTCTTCTCATGAACTTTCAACTGTCTGGAGGCATAAGTTATAACCTTGTCATTCTGCATTAACACATATCCCAAACCAAATCTAGATGCATCACAATACACCACAAAACCTTGAGTACCCTCTAGTAAAGTTAACACTGCAGTAGTCAACCAATTTTTCAATTCCCAAAATCTTTTCTCACAATTTTCAGACCATTGAAATTTCACTGTCTTCTGAGTAAAATTGGTCAAAGGAGATGAAATAGATAAAAATCCCTCGACAAACCTTCTATAATATTCAGCCAAACCCAGAAACTGCTAATATCGGTTGGAGATGTGGGCTAGGCCAATTCTGCAGTGCCTCAATCTTCTGAGTATCAACTTTAATTCCCTCTCCAGACACAATGTGGCCTAAGAATGCCACACGTTTAAGCCAAAACTCACACTTAGAGAACTTGGCGTACAACTCTCTATCCTTTAGAGTTTGGAGAACTATTCTGAGATGGCTAGCATGATCTTCTTCATTCCTTGAATAGATTAGTATATCATCAATAAAG
>NW_006239710.1:87520-87828 GCF_000226075.1 Solanum tuberosum | reverse complement strand
CAAGAGTCAAGCAAGGAGTTTCCGACAAGATCATCGTGGACTTTCGTCAGGGGTGATCCCTATCAAGGTATGTGAGTTCTTTGTGTGGGTTAATCCTTTCCCCCACACACCAAGCTCATTTTACAATTTGAGGAAAGATTGGAATTGTTGTTGAAGTTGTTAGTTGTTGCTGATGCTGTTAGTTGTTGAAGTTGTTGTTGGTTGTGAGACATGATTGGGTTGTGTTTTGAGTTGTAATCCATGGTATGTTGAAGGATATGATGATCCTTAGTGTTTGGGGTTAGATCCTTTGAAGTAAGGATGGTTTA
>NW_006239710.1:84866-85959 GCF_000226075.1 Solanum tuberosum | reverse complement strand
AAAACTCACATTTAGAGAACTTAGCATATAACTCCTTATCTTTTAAAGTCTGAAGAACTATTCTGAGATGACTATCATGATATTCTTCATTCCTTGAATAGATTAGTATGTCATCAATGAAGATGATAACAAACATATCTAAATAAGGTTTGAAGACTCTATTCATAAGGTCCATGAACGTTGCTGGTGCATTAGTTAAACCGAACGACATGACCATAAACTCAAAATGACCATAACAGGTTCTGAAAGTTGTCTTTGGAATATCACATTCCCTTACTCTTAACTGATGGTAGCTAGAGATCTATCTTTGAGAAATATGTGGCACTCTAAAGTTTATCGAAAAGATCATCAATCCTTGGAAGATGATACTTATTCTTGATGGTAACCTTGTTCAACTGACCTTAATCTATACACATCCTAAGGGAACCATCCTTCTTTCTCACAATTAAGACCGGAGCACCCCAAGGTGTGACACTTGGTCGAACAAAACCTTTCTCTAAAAGATCTTTCAACTGCTCTTTTAACTCTTTTAACTTTGCTGGTGTCATTCTGTATGGCGGAATATATATATAGGACGAGTATCTGGAAGAACATCTATACCGAAGTCTATTTCTCTCTCATGATGGACTCCGAGTAGATCATCTGGAAACTCTTTCACTACTGAAACTGACTGAATATGAGGTATCTCAATACTAGAGTCATTAACTCGGACCAAGTGATAGACACACCCCTTAGAAACCAACTTTCTTGCCTTAAGGTACGAAATGAAATGACCCTTAGGCACTGCTGAACTGTTCTTCAACTCTATAACTCGTTCACTGGAAACTAGAACTTGACTACTCGAGTTCTACGATCTATTGATCCATAACAGGCAAGAAGCCAGTCCATAACTAGAATGACATCAAAATCTACCATGTCTAACTCAACTAAATCAGCCATGGTACTCTTGTGATTGACGAAAATAGAATAATTACGATAGACTCTCTTTGCTAGAATAGACTCACCAACAAGTGTAGAAACACTGAATGGTTCACTAAGTTGCTCAGGAATAACATCAAAATTCATAGCAACATAAGGAGTTACAAAAGACAAA
>NW_006239710.1:79540-84657 GCF_000226075.1 Solanum tuberosum | reverse complement strand
TACCAGTACCTGAAGTAGCTCCTCGAGATGCAGCTCTGTCTGGTGGAGCAATTAAAGAAAGCTATGCCTAATTACCCCTATTACCATTACCTTGTATGTTCTTAGGACACTCCCTCATAAAATGACCGTTCTGACCACACTTGAAACAACCAGTAGAGCCCTCACGACAAATACCTGAGTGGTTTCTGCCACACTTAGCACATGCAGGAGGCTTACTACCCCTTTGTGCCATACTGCCTTGAGAATAGGCAGGTTTAGCTCTAAAACTCTGGGAATTCTGACTATTGTACTCATATTTTTTCTTAGGTGCAGGTGCACTAGCAGATGATGGGGCAGGTCCCTTCTATTTCTGTTGGAAGGAAAACCAGTTCGCACTACTCTTTTGCTGCCTAAAATCGTTCTCTGATGTCTTATCCCTCTTATTCTTAAACTCTTCTCCATCATTCATCTTATCCTCCTCAACTTGTTGCACATGGATCATTAGCCTTGCTATGTCCATATCCTCTATCAACATCGCTGCCTTGCCTTCCTTGCTTGACTGACGAGACAACCCAACAACAAATAAACTAATCCTGCTCTTCAAGTCAGCAACCATCTCCGGGGAATAGCGGGAAAGTTGTGCGAACTTCAGACTGTACTTATGAACACTCATAGACTCCGGATTAAGGGTGAGAAACTCTCTTATCTTTGGCTCTCGCAACTCACGGGGAAAGAAACGTCTCATGAGAGCACTCTCAAACATAACCTAACTCACTATTGGCGCATCCTCAGCCTTATTCTTTTTCCATTGGTCGAACCAGACTCTAGCGACACCCTTCATTTGGTATGCAACTAGTTCCACCCTCTTAACATCTACAACATGCATAATCTCGAAAATTTTCTGAAGCTCTTCAACAAAGTTCTCTGGATCCTTTGTGAAACTTGAACCTGTGAAGCTTGGCGGGTTCATCCTTAAAAACTCACAGATACTTGAAGTATCAGCCACTTCATGTCGATTATCTCTCTATCCAACTTGATGGGTCACAACTTGAGTTAACATCCGGATAGCTTCACGGAATTCAGCATTGGTAACCTCTCCTTGGGGTTGCACTTCTGGTGCATTAGGTACCTCTTGTTCCTTGACATTTTTCCTAGCAGGACGACCTTTGATAGCTCCTCGTAGAGGTATGATTATCTGAAAACACGCGCAAGCATGAAGTTGAGGGAAACTTTTTAGAGATCAAACTCTAACGCACGAAATGAGTGTAAAAGAAGTGAATTTTTTTCTTAAGTGTTGCAACCTCCTAATTATAGATGTGGTGCGCTTCACACCGATAACTAGGACTCTACAAACACGACTTCATAGACTCCCTAAGACTCTTGAACTCTGTGCTCTGATACCAAGTTTGTCACGCCCTGAGCCTACACCCTGGGTTAGACTGGCACTCAAGAACCATTGTTGGCCCCAAGCAAACCCTTGGCCTAGCTTACTTACTCAGCGGAAAACTTTAAGCATTAAGAAAATGATTCATATGCTAAATAACTCAACTGTCTCAAATTGAACTCATAATGTTTTAAAAATAAACATTTAACTTAGCCAAAATGGCAACTCAAATTTGAACATAAGCCAATAACAAAATGATGACGAATGAACTAAAATCTAACTGACTATCTATGAAGACTCTAAAACAACTGAGATGGATGTCGGGACAGGCCCACGACATTCTAATGAACTAGAATGATAAGGTAATGAAAAAGGGGAATCCTCTAGAAGCAAGGAGGCTCACCAACAACTCTGAAGCTCAACTGGATCAACGATGCGCTGGATGCTGATCATGGTTACCTGCGTCTGCATCATAAGACGAAGCAGGCCAACTGACATCAGTACATTGAATGTACGAGTATGCGAGTTGGAATGCTAAACACAACTTAAGCTTGAAAAGAATCTGAAACGAACTGAAGAACTTACCTGGCTCAACTCAACTCAACATAACTGAACTCATTTCAATATAAAGTAGTTTAAAAACAAGTCCAATATAAAGAAAAACTGTTTAAAAGAAGATGTCAACTCTGTGTGTATGAAAAGATACATATAACTTTGATATGTATGTAAAACTACAAATAAACTGATGTATATAAAAATACAAAATATTGTTGTGGGAGTTTCTGTAATCGACAACCATCACTTAAGAGCTATAGTGATGATACAACACTTTATCTCACGCTGCCAAGGACCATCCTATACCTTGCCGGGGGTATATGACCTAATACACTAAGTGGATCCACTAGTCTATGCTAAAAAGTATGACCTTTTTTACCCGTGATGGCTACATGGTTTATGGGGGCTGTGGGTTTTCTGAATGCTCCCCTATATTGGTGCTCAATACTATTCCCAAAATATGATACTAGCTCTTTATGTTTAAAAACATATTTATTTCTGTGATTTCAGATAATTGCTCAAAAACTTAACTCAAAGGCTATCTTGGAAATTAAAGTTTCCCCTATTTCTTAATTATGAAACCATTTACTCTTTTCTGAAAACTATCCCGAAGGCTCTTTGGAAATCGAGGTTTCCTTTCTTGTTTAAATGTGAAAACATTTTAAAATCTCTAGGAATACATAGTCCGCATATACTTTTGAAGAAATGAACTTCAAATTTACTATTTACTGAACTCAAGACTCAAGCCTTACAACAAAGTTAAAACATTTGTAAAAGACTTTTGAAAACTTTATGCACTTCTCTTGACTTGACTCTCAACTTCTCTTGACTTGACCCTTAACTGATTTTGACTTGACTCTTAATTGATCCTTGAATTGAATTATGGATTCAAGGATTGAGATTTGTGATAGGAAAGATCTCATGATGTTTAGGAATGATTTTAGATAGCTAAAATGAGAAAAGACCAAAAAATCAATATTTGAGGGTGGGTCCGCGATGCGGAGACATATTTAATTTTTGGTTTCGAAAACAACTTTTGAGGCAGAACAGTCCGTGACCGCTCCGTGACGCGAAGCGATTTTTCTCAGTTCTGGGGACTAGCTCCGCGACGCGCCACCACTAGCAAATTTCGTCCAATGAAATTTCTTCTTCGTTTTCCAGCTCTAAACCCTCCAAACTCTATAGGTTATTTCCCTAAACACTTAGAATCGATTATATGTTCAAAGTACATCAGATTCTACTTTAAAACATGACTAAAAACGTGAATCAATCTCAAGAAACTCCAATCAACATAACCCACAAGAATTCAAATGAAATTTATCAAGAACTCAAGGATTTATTTCAAACCTAATAACTTCACTGAAATTTAATCATGATTGGCGCGTGGATGAACTAACCCAACGCTATGTGATCTCACATACCTTGTAGGGATCACCCTCGACGAAATCCACAAGCTAAACTCGACGAACTTGACGATTTCGTTGCTTCTCTTTCTCTTTTCTCCTCTTCTTTCCTCTTCTCTAAGACCCTAAATCTTTTCCAAAAGCGTAAAACTGACCAAGTTCAGTTTAGACCCTTAATTAATTCACTAAAACTAATCTAATTAATTGGATAAGGAAAAGACTGAAATACCCCTTCAAAAATCCGGATTGGACATTTCCTTATTTGAACAGCCCAATTTTCAATGGGCATATCTCACTCATACGAACTCGGATTTGCGTAATCTTGGCGGCACTGGAATGATCGTTCCAAGAGATTTCTAACCATACCTAGAAGTACGCCTAACTCATCTTGAGCTAGGAGTTATGTCCATTTGAAGTTGACCAAAAACTCACTATTTCCTAACTTAAAAGTAAATTTCCAGATTTTCCTTCTTTCAAAAATGACTATTTCCAGTTCTTAGCTTCTTCCTAGCTATTTCAAATTGCGAGAAGTTACAGCTCCAACCCAGTTTCTGTTGTTCAGGCTCTGGCGGCCCCCGGCGCCACTCAGTACGCCATGGTCGCCAGGCCTTCTACCCTTTCCCACTTCTTTCTGTTTGAGTTCTCTTGAAACATACCTATGTTTTCTAGTTGATTTCTACACCTAAGGTACGTCTAAACATCATGATATAATCCATAAACATGAATCATAACTGCCACGCCCCGAGCCTACACCCTGAGCGGGATCGACACTCGGAGACCATTGCTGGCCCCAAGCGAACCCTTGGCCTGGCTTTCTTAACTCAGCGGAAACTTAACTCAACAGCACAACTCAATGCAATGAAAGGTTATAAAACAACCAACTGATGCATAATATGCCTAAAGGCAACTCGAGTCTCAAAATAGAATATTTACATAAATACGTAGATGAGAGACTCAATACTAACTGACTAACTATCTATGAAGCCTCTAAAAATACTGAGATGGATGTTGGGACAGACCCCGCAACATCTTGATAACGCAAAACTAAGAGAAACAAAATATTTGAGTCCTCTAGAAAGCAAGGAGGCTCACCACTGACTCTGGAGTGCTCAGCTGGATCAACGGCGTGCTGGATGCTGATCCGGGGTACCTATGTCTGCATCGTCATAAAATGCAGGCCAACTGGCATCAATACATGGAATGTACGAGTATGCGAGCTGGAAAGCTAAACAACAACTTAAGCTTGAAAAGAGTACAAGAGAACACTTACCTTGGCTCTGTTCGACTCATGGATAACTGAACTCAATATATAAAGCAATAAAACACATGCAATATATAAAGCTTGTAAAACTATTATAACATGACATTCAAAATCATATTTATAATATCATGAAAATACCATGCTTCCTCTCAAAGTCTACTTGTGCAATGCATGAATAGAGTCCCATACCCCCATCCATACTAAGCAGAACCCTCGAGGAACCATGCTCTTTCTACTGTGGGAGCTTCTCTAACCGACAAACCACTACTATGAATCTGAGTGGTGATACAACGTTTTACCTCACGTTGCCCGAGGACCATCCTATACCTTGCCGTGATATAAGAAGCTAACTTTACTAAGTGAATCCACTAGCTTAACTTTATGGGTTCATCTAAAAAGTATGACCCGTTAACTCCCATGTTGGCTACATGGTTCTTATGGAGAGTTGAGTTTAATATGAACTCGCGTCCCCAAATCGGTGCTCGATACTACTCCCAAAATACTTTAGCTCATAAGTGTTTTAAACACAACTTTC
>NW_006239710.1:68113-79115 GCF_000226075.1 Solanum tuberosum | reverse complement strand
GTCCTTGTCGCTCTGCAAGGCGCGGAGCGCCAGCCCTAATCTTCAGAGGGCCAGCTGAGGCGCTCTGCAAGGCGCGCCGCCCCAAGGGGGAAACTTCAGAACCCCTTTTGGGGCGCGACGCGCCAACCCATTGCCCAGAAAACTTGACTTTTTCTCCCCTTTTCTCCAACTCTAAACCTGCTAAACTTCAATGGTTTCAACCCCAAGCACTAAGGATCATAAAATCCCTCAACATACAAGGGATTTAACTCAAAACCACAACAAAAACATGCCCAAAACAACAAGGGACTTCAACAACACCAACAACAACATCAACAACACAACCAACAACTTCAACAACACAACCAATCCTTCTTTGACAATAAAACGAGTTTGGAGGGTGGGGGAAATAGCCAACCCAACCCTATGGACTCACATACCTACTAGGGATCACCCCCGACGATATCCACGACGGAGCTTGCTTGTGCTCCTTGCTTGCTCTTCTCTTTTTCCTCTTCTTCTTCTCTTCTTTCTCTCTTATCTCCCAATCCCTAACTCTCACTCTTTTAAAATGGGACAAACTGATCTAAAATCAGTCCAACACTAAAATATAACCAAAAGAATTGTCTAGGGGAAAAGACCAAAATACCCTTAAAATTTTCGGACGGATTTCCCTGCCAACTGCCCAACTTACAAAGAGCATATCTCACTCATACGAACTCGGAATCGAGCAAACTCGGTGGCGTTGGAAATATCATTCCACGAGATTTGCAACCATAACTGGAACTACACCTAACTCATCCTAAGATAGAAGTTATGACTGTTCAAAGTTGGCCAAAAACTCACCCTCTTTCCATACTTAGCCAAATTTCCAGATTTTAAATCTTTCCAAAAATGAAAATTTCCAATTCTAAGCATCTTCATAATTATTTCAAATCGCCGGATGTTACAATAACATTGAACCCATAAATTCAAATTCAAGGAAAGTTAACAGCCAAGTCTAGAGAGTTCTTGGAGTCTTTTTAAAAGTCTTTTACAAATGCTTTGAACTTGTTTTAAGACTTGAATTTTGAGTTGAATAAAGAGTAAAGAGTAAAGAGTAGGGAGTGAAGTTCATTTCTTCAAAAGAGTATATAGGGACTATGTATTCCCAAAGAGTAAATGTTTTCACATTTAAACATGAAAGGAAATACTGATTTTGTCGGCGATTCGCCGAAAGGCCCTTTTCATCGCCGACATGCCAATTTTTCTGGGAACTTTTGAGCCAATCCTTTTGGCGAGCCCGATCTAGCTCATCAATCCTTTTCCGGTGTTGATCACTTGGTTGTGCAGACGGGCTCGGGTACCTCGAGATGAGAAGAAGAATGTGGAAGTGATTCCCACATCTTCTACCGACATCCGGAGGATTGAGGCGGAGTACTTGAAGGATGAGACAGAGAAGAAGAAGGCATCCCCGATGGACTCTTCCCTAGTTGTTGATACCCAGACACTACCTGCAGAGGCAGTATTACCTACTCCGGCCCCTGGTCCTTCAAGTACATCTAGTGTTGTCCCTTCTATTACTCTCAGTTCCTCCACTTCTTCTTTGCCTCCCAGATCAATTGCTACTGCCCGACCTCCATTCACCCAGGTTGCATTTCTACGGATGGGGCAGCTATCCCATTCTACTGATAGACGCGCCTCCAGACTTAAGGCCACCATTCCTGGCATGATCGAGAGGGCCCTGGCTGACACTGTGACACCTCTGAGTATGACCATTGATGGCCTTGCGGCACGGATATCGGTGTGTAAGCAAGGCGAAAGGGCCACTAAGGAGGTGACGACTCTAAAGACCATTATTGCGGAGCTAAGAAAGGATGTGGACCATCTGAAGTCCACCGATATGTCAATGATATTCGGGACTGTGGAGATCCCTGACATGTCAGTTGATCCAGATATGCCTCCGGCTACCATCGGAGATGAGGTTCAAACTAATGAGATAGATGATGTCGAGTCTGAGGTTGAGACCGATGAGGAGCATCTGGGTGTTGATGAGGAGGCGACCTATGAGGGCCTAACAGAGGTTGAAGAGGTGATGATAGACCCAGTTGTGTAGATTTCGTTGTCACACACCACCATGGCCAGATCTAGTGTTGTTGCTACCCCGGGCACTGATGCCCAAGTTCATAGTGTGACACCGAGCACAGATGCCCCGATAGATAGAGAGACTGTGTAGACAAGATTTTTCTTTACCTCCCTCTCTGTCCTTTTTATTGACTTTTTGGATATTTTATTGCATTTGAGGGAAAATTGCTTTTTGTTTGTGGTGGGTGAGGTATTTCCATACCTACCTCTTGTGATTATTACTCTTGTATGTATATTGGGATTTGTGCTGTAAATTGTGTTGTGGATGTTTGAGCTTGTGGCTCCTTGTTTTAATTGCAAATCTAAAAAAAATTGCCACCTCTTGATTGTTTCTAATTGTGATTGTTCTTGTGCAAATTTGAGTATGGTTATGATCAATACCGATAACTTGAATAGAGCTCTTAATCGAACAAGAATGAATGTGCGACTACGATGAAGCCAAATGAAGTTGCATAGACAATATGTAAACTTTTTGCATCTCCTTGTGACTAGCCGATTATCAAATTGAGTATCTTGTGATGAACATTGCAAACTAGCGAAAATGTGGAGTCTTGTTTAATATTTGCGTCAATGCCTTGTGTGAAGAGCTCTTACCGTGAACCTTGTTTGATGACACCTAGAATTTGCCCCGATGGTTCGGTTGACTAAGTGATGCAAACTCTTGAAATGATCTTGCTAACAATTTGGACGAGTGAAACAAGTTGACAATATACCTCTTTTGTGGCCAACCTTGTTTGTGTGTGAACTTTGTTGAACCCCTTTGAGCCTTATCCTTTTTCTTGGAAGAAACTTGAGCAAATGAGACATCTCTTTATCCATTCACCCATAATCCTCATGAGGTGTAGTGTGTTTGAATAGTCAACTTAGGCCAAAAGCCTAAGTTGGGGGTGTGGTGAAAATAGAAGGAAAATCAAGAAGTGTAAAGAAGTCCCCCTTTGACCCATGAACTTGAAAAAGATAGAACCCCTCCATACAAAAAAAAAAGGTGTAGTGTGTTTGAATAGTCAACTTAGGCCAAAAGCCTAAGTTGGGGGTGTGGTGAAAATAGAAGGAAAATCAAGAAGTGTAAAGAAGTCCCCCTTTGACCCATGAACTTGAAAAAGATAGAACCCCTCCATACAAAAAAAAAAGAGAAAAGAAAAGAAGAAAGAAAAGAAAAAAGGAATGAAAAAGTTGTGGAATAAAATTGTGAAAATTGCAAAAGAAATGGGGTGTTGGTATCCCATGAGAAGTGAATAATGGGGTGATATTTGAGCATGAATGAAAATGCTGAAGAAAAGGAAGGAAAGTTGTTCAGACCACATTTCATAAAGATCGCAGCCACTGAGCCTAAATGACAAAACCTTTACACTCAGCCCCATTACAAGCATTGAAAAGACCTTTTTGATCTTCAGTGAGTTGAGACAAATGTTGGCTGGAAAATAAGGGAAAACCAATGGGTGAAATCATGCATGCGTTCATCTTTTTGAGTGTGAGAGTTGTTTGTGATTCCAGAGCTATAAAGTGTTGAACAATTGTGTGTGAATATGGAATCATCTTTTTGTGAAGGCATTTGAGTACCTTTGTTGAGCTTGAACTTGCATTTGAAACTAGTATTGTGATCTTGAGAGTCTTTGATAATGGTGAATCACATCTTGAATCTTTGTGTGCACAGGTGATCCTTGCATGAGTAAGTTGAGTCTTGTTGTGTGCATTCATGATTGAGTCTTTTGTACCACTGTTTGAGACATCCTTTTTGAACTGCTGAACTTGAGTTTTACTTGAGAACAAACAAAAGATTAAGTTGGAGGTGTTGATAAGTCCGAGATTTGGACTCATTTAGGGCTTTATTTGTATAGGTTTAGTGTCCTCAAATGCTTATTTTGTGCCAATAACTAATGCAAATTCCTAGATTTTCAGAATTATGATTGAGGAGCAAAGCAAGGACACTAAGTTGCAAAAAGGAACAAAGCGAGCTGAAAGAATGAAGAAAAGAGAGCCTGGTGATCGCCAAGTCCATTTGGCGAGTGGCCGAGTGGCCACTAGACAACCTTTTATTCCAGTGTGCAAAGCCCTGAAGGAAAGAACCAAGTTGGCGAGAGAAAGGAGCAGTCGGCGGATTGTCGAGTGGTCCTGCGATGCAGAGTTGGATCGCCCAAAGTTACAAACCTTGAGGATGCTAAAGGCCAAGGTAGAAGGGCGATAGAAATAACCAAAGGGCGGATCGCCGAGCCCGACTTACTTCGTCGAGTGACCCTTCACAACACATTTTTGACGACTATAAATACATTTTTGAACATTTAGTTTAGTATCAAATTTTTATCTTAATTCATATTAGAATTCTTGTCTGAGAATTTTGGAGAGTTTTCTCTAGTTTTTCCTAAGCTTTGGAGAATTGAAGTTATTCACTTTTGAGAAATTGAAAGTGGGTCTTTGATATTCTTCGAATTTGAACATTGTAAAGATAAAATCAATCTTACCCAGTTGATATAAACACAATTTGGTAACGATTTTTATCTTTTTATAATATCTAGCTAAAACTTCAATTTTTGGGGTATGATGATGTGATAATGGGCTGATTTAGTTTGTGGGTATTGCTAATTGTTAGTTTAAATATTGTTTTAGAAGTTGATTTTCAATCATTAATTATGGTTCAATTTAAGAATTAGTAGTTGCAAATGCAGTTCTACCCTGTGTTTTTGGCTTGCTCGAGAGAGAGGTTTTAAAAGTAAGATTATTTATTGATGGTCTGTGGGTATTGGGTTGTCATGGGTTCAACTCGAGAGAGTTAACCCTAAACCCTTTTCCACACATTTAACTCGAGAGAGTGAATGGGCTAAAGTGTAGGTTGTTCTTATCTTGCATACTTGTTGATGTTCGAGAGAAATCAATTTGATTCGAGGTAAATTGTTTGAGGGAAAGTTTACCTCCTCTATAGTCTAGCTTATTCACTAATTTACATCTATTTCCTAGAAGTTGCAACTACACGTTTGTCTATAATAGCCTATAATTGAATCACATCCTAAGAACCCGTCTCATTATTGTTATTTCGTGTTGTTTGTTGTTGTTGTAGTTGATAATTAAAATCAAAACCCCTTTATTTAACATTCGTGTCACCCCTTGATTTGAATTATGTTTTTATTCAATAATGTCTATTCCTATGACTGATTTGACCACGTTCACACTTTACCATTGAATCTCAAACACGTACTGCTCCTTGTGGAATTCGATCCCAACTCATTTAGTTGGGTTATATACTGATTAATGATCATTGACGCTTAGAATTAGATGAAGTGTCTTTGAAACATTATTAATCAATCCAGCGTCAATGGTTCATTCAGATGAAGAGTTTGAGTTTGGGGATCTAAGATGTTTAGTCCCTCTTCATCCATTACTTGTGTGGCTTGGTGTGGCATAGGGAATGATGGTTCCCCCCACTGCTATTTGAGGTACTACCTATTCCTCCATATCTTCGTCTTTCTTGTAACCCATGGTCTCCTCGTTTGACTCGTTTAGTTGCTGCATCCCCAGTATTTGATGTAAGGAGGAGTTGACAAAGTTGTTGAGTTGGAGTATAAACATAAGATGCTACATACTCAAGTTTGGAAGGGCTGAAGAGTGGTTGAGCAGATGATAGAACTCCAGGGTGGTCAGCTCCTGAGTCAGTTCTAGTTGAGTTGAGGCTAACCTTATAAGACTGCTGGTCAACCTCTCTTCTATTAATATCGGTAATGTGGTGGGAGGATTCTCTGTCTGGGTAGGTTCAAGAGTCCCTCCAGAGATGAATATGGTGATACATGGACTGCCTGTGGGTATGTTGCTAGTAGATGGGGATTCTGGGTTTTGTACATCTAGTCGAAGGGGGTATATGGATTTATGAGGTGCTGAAAGGTTGGATTCCTTGATATGAAGGGATGAATTCCATATGGAAGAGAGTTCTCGTTTTGGTGGAGAGGGTGGTGAATGTGGTGAGGCAATGGAGGAGGCTCGAGGTTGGTATTGATTGGCAGTGGTTGGAGGGGATGGAAGATGGAAGTTGTTGTTGTTCATTGGTGGTCTTAAGTTTTGTCTCTGGGGGGGAGTTATTTTGGTGGTTGGGAAAAAGATAGTTGATTTGAGACATTGTTAATATGAGTGTGGATAAAGTTTACGTTCGGAAGTATTTCCATTGTAAGGCTTTTTAAACTTTCATCATCATTGTTGGATTTACTATTGCGATTTGTCCTAGGTTGTACTAAGTGATTTTTTTGTCCTTTTTTCTATTTGTGAGACGTGTGTTGGTATTAATCAATGACAATGATTGGGTGTTAAATTTGTAGTTGAGTAACTGGAATTTGTGGTGTCATTTGTTTCAGTGTAAAGGTTATCCACATTTTTATTTAGTTCAATTTGGTTAGGAGCTTTGGTTTTTGGTTTGAGATTAGTGGAGGGGGGTTGAATTTGTTGATGTGTACTGGTTTCTTCAAGATTTATGGGATTTGATTGATGGTTATTCGTTGGTGAGATTGCCAAGTTGGTGGTACTAGTATATTTGCAGAAAGTGGGTATTTGATTTTTAATAGGATTTAACTTAATTAGTTTGGTATTGTGTGGTTACTTTTCTCCACGTATTTGGGATTTAGATCATTCAATGAAAACTTGGATACTATAGTTTTCACGTGGCTTTTACTGTTGTTATCAACGGACATGTCCATAAGATTTTAACTTGTCACTTGAGCGGGGCGTGTGGCATTACTGTCGGTTTCATTCTTTCGGTTCTTTTTGGAATTTGCTGTTTTTGGGAGTCGTAAGTACTGTTGTTGTTGTTGACAGGATTTTGTTTTCTAGTGTGATCATTGGGCACGTTATTTTCGTTGGGTGTTTGGTTGCTAATTTCATGTATGCTTTTTTTAAGGTTATTTTTTTTCTTTTTTGGATAGACTACTGTTGTCCAGCCATTATATTCTTTTGGTTGGCTATGGAAGTTGTTTTGGTGGTTTTTGGATTCACCGGTACCACTGGATGAAGACGGAATATCACTAGGTTTGTAAGGGCATGAGTGGATTAGGTTTCCAAGTCTTCCACAATGCATACAAAGAGGTGTGGAGGGTTCGTACTGTATTTTCTGAAGGTGCGTACCTATTAGTACGTCCATAGGTAGTGTTTTTGATAGGGGGGAAGGATACACAGCCTAGCATATCTTCCTCTTGTAGTGTTCATGGTGACAATATCTATTTTAAGTATGGTTCCTATTTGGCTTCCTATTTGTTTCAGGATATTTAGGTCGTAAAATTCCGTTGGTAGTTCCGGTAACCGTATCCACACTGTTGTGTTGTTTATTTGGGTTGTAGATGGATTGAATTTTGGTTCCCACTTACGGATGGATATGAATTGGGTTCCCAGAAACCATAGACCTTGGTGAAGTATTTTTTCATAGTTTTCAGTTTTGGTCAGCTTTATAAGATAGAAGTCTTCACTAAGGTCGATAAGGTTTATCTTCTTTGATGGTTGCCAGAGTGCTTGGAGGCAATTTTGCAGGTGTAGGTATCCCATTATTTTTCCGACTAGTTTGATGATCAGGGATTGTTTCCAGGGTGTGTATAGTCTTTGTTTATCGCTAGATGTAATGGGGATGAAGTTTGGGTGGTTTTGAGAATTTTCTTGTTCGTCGTGGAAGCTTATGTTGTCTAGACCTTGGGTAACGTAGGTTATGTTTGAATCTTCAGTTTTGGATATAAGAGATTCGAGAAAACTTACTTTGCGATTGACTGGTGCGTTGCTTACTTCTTCCTTCTGCTTTTTTGTGCTCCGATGCAGTAGATCAGCTTCTTGATCGCTCATATCGCTTAGCACTGCGTTTTGCTCTGTATTGTTCATCCTTTTTCTTATTTTTAATAAGAGACTAACGTGAGGAGCTTAATGTAGTCAGGGCATTTTCGTAAATACGTTTTAATTTTATTTTAGGTTTTTTTTTGGCGGCTAATACTTAATCTTTATTTTTTCTTGTTTTTTTACAAATCTGACTACTAATCAATAAGGCAGTAAAGAGAGAAGCTTGTCGTCGTCCTCCCGTGTGCTTCCACACAATTAATATAAAGCTTCTGCACATGCGCCAATTTTGTAGTAAAAAGAAGGGCCAACTTGAATAACTTTTTTCACATATTTCTTCTACTTTTAATTTGTTTGTTTTACTTTTTTTCGTATGTTATTTGTTTAAAAATTATGAAAAGATATTATTATAAATCAAAATAATTAACTATATACATATTATTTTTAGTTCAAGCCAACTCAAAATCTCCTCTAATTTGAATAAATTTGTCAGCCATATAGATTGGAACAAAAAAACTACATGTAATACTGAAAGTTACATAAAAATAATACTATAAATTATAATAATAAACAACTACTTTAAATATCTAAAAATTAAATTAAAAATTGATTGACTCTTCAAATTCCGTCTATATCGCATAACATTATATATATATATATATATATATATAAATTAGAATAATTAACAACTTAAATATCGAAAATCATATAAAAAGTCTATCAACTCTTCAAATTTTATATATATCACACAAATTGTGAGAGAAAAAAACATATGTTGGGTTCGTGCTAGCACGGGCACCTACTAGTATTATAAATAGGAGAACTTTAGCATATAGTCACACAAAAATAACTTAATTACGCTCCATAGCTATAGTTTGCTAATTACAATTTGAAGCTACATGTTATAGGGAGGAGAGTGATGAGCGAGATTGGGAGAGGGAGGAAAGAGGCGAGCGAGAGATGACAGAGTATGAAGAGAGGCAAATTGTATATGTATATTTGTCAAAATAATTGTATATATGTAACTGATATACATATGTATTTGTATATCTGACGAGCGTGATTGGGAGAGGGAGGAGAGAGGCAACGAAAGAGGGCAATAATTTGTATAATTCGCATCTCGTTTGTTAATTCGCGGGTATGTTTGTATTATTCGCGGTGTCACACCCCTTTTTGGACCGGTGGAAGGGTTTTTGCAATTTAAGTGACGGTATTGAATAGGGATTATTTTTATTTTTTAGAGTCGCCACTTGAAATTGAGTTATGGTGTTCCAAGTCACCTTTTTGTTTAATCCCTAATCAAAAGGAAATGACTCTTTATTTGTTCTGCGAACTAGAAATTCCGGTAAGGAATTATGTTGACCGAGGGGAAGGTATTAGGCATCCCTCGAGTCCCGTGGTTCTAGCACGATCACTTTTATTAACTTATACTTATTTTAACTATCTTTTGGATATATTTTTATAGGCCATGAATTGCTCTCATTTTTTATTTGTTGAACTTTTATTTGGTCTCGACCTATATACGTAACCGCATTCTTGGTATTCACGATTAGAGACATAATTGTCTTCTTTGCATCACACTTAATAACCTTATTTTTTATAAGTCTCTACTTTAACTTAGTAAAAGTTAATTATATTAGTGGACGAGGTGTGTCACCGCATCCTTGATTTTATTTTAATTCAAGAAAAAGATGTGTAACCACATTCTTAATTGAAACTGTAACATCTTGCAATTTGAAATAACTATAAAGAAGCTTGAAATTTGGAAATAGTCATTTTTGGAAAGAATTCAAAATCTGGAAATTTAGTTTAAGTATGGAAAAAAGTGAGTTTTTGGTCAATTTAAAACAGTCATAACTCCTAGCTCAGGATGATTTAGGTGTATTTCCAGTTATGTTTGGAAAGCCCTTGGAATGATCTTTCCAACGACGCCGAGTTTGCTCGATTTCGAGTTCGTATGAGTGAGTTATGCCCTTTTGGAAGTTGGGCTGTTGGCATAGGGCAGTTTAGTCCGAATTTGTAAGGGTATTTTTGGTCTTTTTCCCTAACCATTTCTTTTGGTTATATTAAGCGTCTAGACTGATTTTAATTCAGTTTTTCCCTTTTAAAAGTTAGAGTTAGGGTTGTGAGTGAAGAGAGAAGGAAGTTAAGAAAGTGAAGAAGAAGCAAAGTTCATCAAGATTGTCGTGGATTTCGTCGGGGGTGATCCCTATTAAGGTATGTGAGATCATAGCATTGGGTTGGTTCATTCCCCCACATGCCAAACTCGCTTAATTCCGAGGAAAGATTGGTTGGGTTTGTTGAAGTTTGTGGTTGTGTTTGTTGAAGTTGTGGTTGTGTTGTTGAAGTTTCTTGTTGGTTTGGTGCATGTTTCCGGCTGTAATTTTGAGTTGAATCTATTGTATGTTGTTAAGGAGTTTTATGATTCTAAGTGTTTGGGGCTGGAACCTTTGAAGTTAAGAAGGTTTAGAGTTGGAAAAACAAAGGAGAAAAGTTGGATTTTCGAGGGAAAAGGCTGGGGCGTCGCGCCATGCAGAGCGCCCAGCAGGCCCCTCCGAAGTCTAAAGGCTGGCGCCCCGCGCCTCTCAGAGCGCCAAGGACGCCAATCCTCCTCATTCCTTCCCCACTTTTTCATACATGTTCCTTGGTAATGTACCTATGTTTTCTAGTTGTTTTAAACACCCTAAGGTACATCTAAACATCACGAACTCATCCATAAACATGAGATCATTACCCTTGAATCCGTAAATCCAATTCGAGGAAAGTTAGGATCAAAGTCAAGTGAAGTTAGAGTCAAGTCTAGAAGTTAAGAAGCAAGTCTTTAAAGTTTTTCAAGAGTCTTTATTGAACGTTTTAACTTCGTTTTAAGGCTCAAGTTTCAAGTTAAGCCAAGAGTATAGAGTTGAGTTCATTTCTCAAAAGTTATTAGGGAACTAAGTATTCCCAAAGAAGTTTATAAATGTTTTTACATTTGAGTAAGAAAGGAACTTTGTTTTTCCAAGAGAGCCTTTGGGCTAAGCTTTGAGAAATTATCTCAAACTAAAGAAAGATGTGTTTAAAACACTTATGAGCTAAAGTAATTTTGGGAGTAGTATTGAGCACCGAATTAGGG
>NW_006239710.1:56476-67618 GCF_000226075.1 Solanum tuberosum | reverse complement strand
AGTCAGTCAGTCAGTCAGTAGTTTTGAGTCTCTCATCCATGTATATGTATGTATATGTAAATATTCTATTTTGAGACACGAGTTGCCTTTTTGGCCAGTTTTCTTCAGTAGGTGGTTTTATGACCTTTCATTGCATGGAGTTACTCTATTGAGTTGAGTTTTTCGCTGAGTTAAGTAAAACAGGCCAAGGGTTCGCTTGAGGCCAGCAATGGTCTTCGAGTGCCGGTCCCGCCCAGGGTGTAGGCTCGGGGCGTGACAGAAACAAATATTTTTTAACACGCTTAAGAGTTCGATCTAACATTAAAAGAAAATATTAATTCCTAAAAAAAACAAATAAAGTAAAATACTAAACTTCTAGAATAAAATTTTGGATCATTTTCATATGTTTTATTTTTATTACTTTAAAAGTTAACGTCGAAATTAAACATACATTTTATAATCCCATAAAACAATAACGAATTGTTAAAATGAATCTCATTTTTTGTTTGATAAATAAAAACAATAATAAATTTTTGAGCCTAATAATCCCTATTTTATCCTTATTGGAATCTAAGTTAAAACAAGAACACAACCCGTTCATTTTTAAGAGATAACAACTAACCAATAAAAATAAATAAACAAAGATAGCCACCAATTAAACTATTTGCATTCATTAAATAGAGATATGCTTAGCAGTTAATTCAATATTCATTTCAATCAAATTATGAATAAAATAAAATTATACGAAAATTTATCATATAATTACATCAAATTCCATAAATAAATGAAAGCGATAAGGTAATGTTTAACCTTAAGTAAAGAGAACAGGTACCGCAAAATCTTGAATGAAGCTCGATTAGAAAATCCACAAATCTTTTGTTTGGTGTGTGTGGTGTTGGTCTTTTAGGAAAGATGTATATGGTTTTGGTGTTGTGTTGCGTGGTATTTGGGTATAAGAATGTATGTTGTGGTTTTTTTTTTCCAGAATGGTGTGTGCGTTTTGGATTGCTGAGAGAGTTGGGTTATGGGATTTTTGGGTGAATGTATGTGTTTTTTGGTTTGTATCTTGTTGCTGATTGTATGTGTATATTATATTATATATATATATATATATTCCTTTTGTACGTGTGTTTGTGTGTTTGGGAGGGTGAGTGGATTGGATAGATAATGGGGTCAGGTAATGGGATGTAGTGTAGGTGTAGTGTGATGAGTGGAAAGTTTAGGTTATTCTCTTCTTCTTTTTTAAATTAAGATAAATTGTTGTTAACAAATAAAATATAATAATAATAACAATAATATTAATTACTTATTTTGAATTAATAAAAATATAGAAAAGTTAAATAACTAACATAAAAATATTATTAAGAAACACTAACTTATTCATTAAATCTAAATTAAAAACATATATTTTTGTAAATTTTTCTTTTCTTTTTGAAAAATAAAACTTATTCTAAAACATGACTCTATTTTTTATTATTTTCAAATCTTTTACAATAAACCTAATAAAATAAAATAAAATAAAAGTCAAAATATTTAATTTGGATTTATAAAAATATTTAAGTTCTAAAATGGTGTAAAATTTTAGGTTCGGTCAAAAATTACATGTCTACACGCGGATTTTTGTATAATTAAGTAATACTAAGTCTGAAATTATACAAATATGATAAAACTCGAAATAACGAATTGACACAAACATAAACATATGAACTTGAAACAGTTATACAAAATATATTATACAAATTACATTATATAAATTATAGGGAAAAAGGACAAATATACCCCGAACTATTGTAAATGGTATGACAAACTACCCTCCGTCATACTGTTGGGACATTGGTGCCCCTGTCGTTACAAAAACTAGAGCATATATACCCTTTATACTAACGGGGCATATACGTGTCATAATCTTATCCACTGATCCGACATTTATCATCGGATAAGATTGTGCCACGTGTCCCTATTTAGTCCACGTGTCCCCCCTCCCCTCTCAATTAATTTTGTTTAATTGATACTAAATTGGTATCATATACTGTATTGGTATCATTAAGGCTGATAATTTCGCTTAATTGATACTAAAATAGTGTGTACCTAAATTATATTATACAAAAAACTACACTTTCATACAAACTTAAAAAAGTTATACAAAAAAAGATTAAATGTATATGGTGATAAAACTAAAAAATCAAAGGAAATCATCGTCATACTCAAATACAAACCATCGTATACAAATACAAATCAAACGAAGAATTGTTAGTTGCGAATTATACAAATGTGACTAATTATACAAACTCGAAGTCAGCCCACCTAACTAATGGTTAATGTTAGTCGCGAGTGATAATTATAGCAAACTATTGCTATGATGACTAATTTAATAGTATTTTGTTTAACCGCATAATTTTCCCGTATAAATATAATTAGCTATGTTATGTTAAAGTATGTAAATTTTCCTTTTTAAAATTTAAATTATAGACTTAAAATAATATTATAATACACATAATAAAAAGAAATCTAACAAATATAAGCATTAGAGTTATTCAATCGTTAGTGCACATTACTGCATATTGACACAGAGGACACATAAAATCATGAAAAAAATAAATTAAACTAGTATAAATAATGCAAAAAATGGAAAAAAAATTATGAGTTACTTATTTTATAAATCTAAAGCAGTTTAAAAATTTTAACTAAAAATAGCCAATTTTTAAACTGGAGTAACTTTGGAAAAATTAGAAGACATCACTTGAATGGGAAAAAAAAAGTGATCCGGGTATCGTCAAAATTAGAATTAAAATGTATTTTAAGGACTGCAAATCTCTTAAAGCACTTTAATGAAAAAAATGCAACTCATGTAGCGTCAAAATTGGAGTCAAAATGTATTTTAAGGATTGTAAATTTCTTGAAACACTTGAATGGAAAAAATGTAACTCATGTACCATCAGAATTGGAGTCAAAATGTATTTTAAATCTCTTGAAACACTTGAATGAAAAATATTTAACTCATGTACCGCCAAAACTGGAGTCAAAATGTATTTTAGGATTGTAAATTTCTTGAAACACTTGAATGGAAAAAATGTAACTCATGTACCGTTAAAATAGGAGTCAAAATGTATTTTAAGGATTGTAAATCTCTTAAAACACTTTAATGGAAAAATTGCAACTCGTGTACCGACAAAAGTGAGTCAAAATGTAGTTTAAGTATTGTAAATCTCTTGAAACACTTGAATGGAAATAATGTAACTCATGTACCGTCAAAATTGGAGTCAAAATGTATTTTAAGGATTGTAAATCTCTTAAAACACTTTAATGGAAAAAATGCAACTCGTGTACCGACAAAAGTGAGTCAAAATGTAGTTTAAGTATTGTAAATCTCTTGAAACACTTGAATGGAAATAATGTAACTCATGTACCGTCAAAATTGGAGTCAAAATGTATTTTAAGGATTGTAAATCTCTTAAAACACTTTAATGGAAAAAATGCAACTCGTGTACCGACAAAAGTGAGTCAAAATGTAGAAAAAAATAACTCATGTACCGTCAAAACTAGAGTCAAAATGTATTTTAAGGATTATAAATCTTTTGAAACACTTGAAAGGAAAAAATGTAACTCATGTACTGTCAAAATTGGAGTCAAAATGTATTTAAGGATTGTAAATCTCAAAGAAAAATACATAATAAGCAAATCATTTATATACTTGACTTAATCACGAAATAATAAAAAAATATCATCACCTATAAATTGCGCAACTTTCTTCTCAAAGTTTCTCAAGCCTATTTTGTCAAACCATCTTCTTTCCCCCAAAAACTGTTGTAATGGCACAAACTAAGATTATACGCCGACAAAAGATTGAATTGAAGATGATAACATCTAAAGCTAAACGCATGGTAGCTTTCAAAAAGCTATGGGCAAGTGTTGTCAAGGAAGCACATAAACTTTATATTACAACGGGAGAATATGTTGCTATTGTCGCTTATTCCCCGACTGGAAAACCATATGCTTATGATTCCTCCGGCAGTTTTGATACAATAGAGAGGTTCCTCAATGATGCACAAGCTTCTGCGGTTAAAGGGGATCATTGATTTGATTGTCTTTAGAGAAGGATTTATCTGTTTTCTTTTATTTAGTTTTATCTTTAGTGAAGTCAGTTTATTTCAGTATGTGGGTCTTTATTTGAGTCATTGTTGTCCTTTGATTTTTATTTGCTTAATCATTTACTGTTGCGTCTTTAGTCCTCCATGATCTTATACTATAAAGTATAAGACCTTATGGTATATTTTCTATTCTCCCTAATATTTTAATAAAATAAATTCTTCTTTGTTAAAGAATGTGATGCCAACTCGTAAAATATATGTTTATGCATTAGTCGATTATATCACGCTTCTAAGTAATTGAGCTACAAAATTGTGTGAAAACTCTACGAAGCAGCCGATTCACTATAGATTAAAAGAAATAAAAAAAACTTACTTACAAAGAATTTACAATATAAAAGCTCTCTTTTAAATAGTATAGTTATAAAAAAAAAAATCTTCTCATTTACTTGATGTTATAGAATTTAAGTTTGAAAAGAAAAAAAATAAAAAAATAAAAAGAAAAAAGAAGGGCTAACTTGCCCTAGCCCTCGGCCCTTCTAGGGTTGGGTTGAGTTGAGCATTTTCAGGTCCTTCAAATGAAGGGTCGGCCCTCCCTAGCCCTTCAAATTCCTTGGCCTGCGAGGCTTGGGTCGGGTGGAGCTGGGCCGACCCTTTTTGACAGCTCTAATTTTAAATTTTCAGTAGCATAGCCCATATTTTCTTATGACAATGATTAGAAAAATCGATATACAACATTATTCAACTGGTACACAATATTATAGATCCGGTATACAATATTATACGAAATTTCTTTTTGGAAAAACTACATAAATGGGCCATAAAACTCAAAATAATTAGCACATGTTTATATCCCAATCCAAGGTAATTCAAGAAATACTCATTCTCTCAAAAAATAAAAATTACAGCCCATACCCCCCATTCATTAAGGCTCATAATTTTCGCTTAACTGATACTAAATCAGTACCATATAGTGTATTGATATCATTAAGGCTGATAATTTCGCATAACTAATACTATAATCAATGTGTGTGTGTAAATATATATATTTGTTATATATATACATACACACTATTTTAGTATCAATTAAGCGAAATTATCAGCCTTAATGATACCAATACAGTAAATGATACTGATTTAGTATCAAGTTAAAAAAATTAATTGGAGGGGAGGGGGGGGGTATTGTACTTATTTAGTGGGGTATGAATGTAAAGGGATATATATTTATAATTGTTTTACTTTTATGAGATTGCTTAGTTTCCCCTTTCTTTTTTTTCTTTTACAACAATGTATAAAAACTCGAGATATACAATATTATACACCTAGTCTACAAACATTTTATAGAATTATAAGATTTGTTAATACCTTCATATACACTATTCTACAAAAATGTCTACATCTTTGAATCCAAGTACTTGATACATCCAAAATACCTCAAAAACTACACAAAATCATCCTAAATTAAATATAAGAGGAATATTTTTAAATAAAAAAAGGATATTCCTTCCATCTCAATATATGTATCACCTTACGAATTTTCAAAGTAAAATAATTTTTTCTTTGATCACGATCTTTTCATATCTTCTTTAAATATTTTAAATTATTAATTATTGTTATTTATAATACTTCATACATAACTATCAATTATAAATTTGACATAATTGCGAAAAACTACAACTCACACCACTAGATTGTAACCATGTAGCCAAGTTTTTAAAGTTTCATTCGCATAGCCCACTACTTTCTTGCGATAGTGATTAAAAGTTTCGGTATACAACATTATATAAAGCTCTATTTTTTTTCTTTTACAACCACGTATAAAATCTCGATATACAATATTATAGACCCAATATATAAACATTATATAAAATTATAAGATGTCTTTATACCTTGATATATACTTTTATACACAAATTGACTGTCCTCTTCCTTAAATTCAAGTACTTGATCCATCCAAAATGCTTCAAAAATTACACCAAATCACCCTAAATATCAAATTTAGATTCCTCAATATGATCCGATCTGTTGCAGTAATACTCACTCAATCAAGGGATGCAAATTTGGTTTAGTTTTTTAGAAGTTGAAAACCTGTCTAGAACAAGGTCTAATCGTGCTCCTATGTGGGGAAGAAAATGCCGTAAATCTTACGGAAAAACACTTCATCATGAACACTTAAAAGGAAATTCTCATTAGCTTGAGGTGTGTCACACTGTCCTTAAGGATATTTCAACCGATATAGATGTATCCACAAGATTCAAAAAGCTCTTAGACTAGGAACACAAATACTAACAAAGATTTATTTTAAGAGAAAACCCAACACTCAATAATTAACATATTAAATATTCATTAACAAGATACTCCCTCCGTTCACTTTTACTTGTCACTATTTGACTTGACACACCCACTAAGAAAACAATTATTGGTATAGGTATTTTACCAAACTATCCCTATTAAATGATGTTTAGTTTAGGTCTTGAAAAATGATTCAGAAAATAAGTATTTAATGCTAAGGATAAAACATGGAAAAAATAATTGTCTTTTTCTTGATATGTCAAACGTGACAAGTAAAAAAAAAATCTATTTTAGAAATAAATGACAAGTAAAAGTGTGGATAAAAAAAAAGTGAACGGATGGAGTATAAAGAAATGAACCTAGACACAATTATGAATACTTCCTTTTGAGATCTAGAATCATTTTTCCAACAGAAAAGATTCAGTTGAGTTGTTTTTCCGTAATACGTAAAAGCTTCTTGTTTGTGGTACCAGTCCAACAATCTGGTGGTCCAGCAGCCTCGGCTCGCCTTGCGCCACTCCTCCTTTCTTTTGAAGTTCAATGTCGGAAATCGGACTTCATCCATTCGGACAAAACCCATACCCCTAACCAGTCGTACTCTGACCAGACTTCGAAAAACTTTGAGATCACCGAGTTTTCAGGAATCGAGGGGTCAAGAGCCTAATCAGGTCCCCTCACCATGGAACTTTTCTGTTGACCTAACTTTCCAGTTAGTGGACTACTCGAAGGAAGGAAAAAGAAGAGGATTGGGAGTGCTTCTATATAATCTCTAATCCGAGTCTTACCCCTATATATGTGGAAATTGAGAGGACCTTTTAAATTTCTCAAGTTCTGAACAAAACATGAGTCTTTAAACAGGTGGTGGCATCTGTTTCCAATTCAGATAATGTTTTTATTGAATCTAAGGAGAAACTAAAAAAACTGAAAGCAACCTTGTCCACATGGAGTAAAGAAGGTTTTGGAAACATATTTGAGAAATTATCAATTAAAAAGATATTATTATTGAAATCAAGGAACAACTTTTTGAATAGTATGATAATGAAAAAGGCCCAAACATAATTCAACAAGTATTATAATTATATATATACATAAACGATCAATCCCTTTAGATTGGGAATGTCAGAAAAGACTTCGTTTGTACAACTGGCATATACTTTGTCATTTTAGATTCTATAAAACAGAACTCATGCAATCGATCATGTTTTTATCTCACCATTGAATCTCCTTTTTCTAGCTTGTATCAATTTCCTGCTAATTAGGTCCTCCAAATAATCTATCTCCACTTCCTCCAAACTTTTACCACTTCAAGAAGTTCTTATGAAACCTTCTGCAACCCATAATCGGATCAATCGCCAAGTCTCAACCTACAAATCCTCTGGGAAACTACTCATAGATAGAAGAAATTGTGGTTTGAGGTGGAAAGGCAACTGGTGATAGCTCCGAGCACTCGTGGATGATGACTAGCAATGCTTTTACTTAAGGCTCGGCAAACATCCTTCCAATCTTCTAACGTCCTGGGGATTTTAGAAAGGCGTCCTGCCATCACTAAAATTGCTAAGAGTAGTCCTTGGCATTTTTCTACTATTTCCTTTCCGACTTCTTCCAACTCAGGAGGATGGTCATGTTCTGGTCCAAATACTTTATCACAAAGCAACTTCCAACCGTTTTCTAAATTCACAAGGTTTATCTCACGACGGATACTAGTATATGCATACATTTAGAGGCGTATTCAGGATTTATAGATAATGGGTGCACTGTTACAAAAAGGTGGATCTAAGACATAAATTTGATCGGTTAGATTCTTTTTACTGAAAACCATTAAAATTTTAAAATCATAGGTCCAAAATTAACTTTTATTTATCCAAACCAGTTACAAAATCTTAGAAAGAACACTAAAACAAGATAGATAAAATATTCAAATTTCTAACCTCACCTAGAGAGGTGCACCCAATCATCATCGTACTACATTATATGATACTTCGAGTCTGGGTTCACGCATCTATATTTAAATATTTTTTAAAAATATAACACTACTATATATGATTTCGGGAGGGGACCATGGGTTCACGTGAACTCGGTGACCCTCTCCTGTATACGCCCCTGCATACATTGCTACCTCAGTTTCCCTAGTAGTCAATAAGATTCGACTTCCATTATTGCAGATAGGAAATATTCCTCTTATACTATCCCAAACATCCGAACTCCAAATTTCATCAACAACAACAAGGTATCTTTGATCCTTTAGATTCTTCTGCACTAGGTCAGCTAACTCATTGTCATCCATATAAGCATAACTTTTTGTGGTGACCCTAACTCTTGTTTACTCTGAAATACAATGTAAAGCTTCTAACAATACATTTCTAAGTACTCTAAATTCATGAGATATTGTAACCGAAGCAAAAATGTCAAAGTGATACCTGATTGTAAGATGATCATAACCTTTTCCATCGAGTGTTGTTTTGTCAATGCCACACATGCCTGATATTGCGACAATGTCTAGATCGAACAACGGTCTTGTCAATCTTTCAACTATTATCTTCAACTCATCATGAGAAAGAATGTCAATCACTTGTTTCTTTGTTGTTTCTATTTTTTCAACAAGTGGTAGCAAATCCTGGTGTTGTAAAATTCCAAACGTCTAGCCTGTCCCTTCAATGATTTGAGAAATTTTCATCTCAACAACATCTTCTACATAACTAGCAGCAACTCTAATTTTTTCCTCCAAAGAATTGATATTTTCAGGATCAAACTCACTCTTATTGCTAGCAAATTCAAGAACTTGCTGAAAATATTCAGCAGTAGCACGAAGAGAATCAAGAGTTTCAGCAGTGTGAACATGAAAGAGTTCTGGATTTTGTTTGTCAAGAGTTTGAAGAAGAGAAATTACAGAAGCATAAGCTGCCATATTAAGTCAATATAGAGATGAATTGGAACAAAATAATTATTCAAGGATGTAATTAATTTCCAAATTCCAACACCATGTTAGTGCTTATATCAATTATTGTTTCTGATGATATAAAAATACTAAGTGGATTCCAGTTAGGTGTGTAAAAGCAGATCTGATAATATAATACAATTATCTCCCATCCATTTTCATTTGATTAATGTTTTCGTTCTTCTGGTAGGAACAGTTTTTACTTTTTGTTCAGATAGGAGCAAACAAAGCATCTATCTATAATATAAAGTTGACAATTAATGGATCAGACATAGCAAGTCCCCAAAGGTTTTTTTTCATCGCAAAACATCTCGAGGCTCACCTACTATGGGTTTTAAGCATGCCTGACACTCAACGGCCAGGGCCAAATTTCCTATGGGGCATTTCAACGAATGCTCTATTTTGGGGTAGTCTTTAACTTTTTCACCATCAACATGAAATCGAACTAGCAGATATCTCAACACTACAACAAAAACAACTTTTAGCGGTAATAAATAGACACATTAATAAAGAGTGCTAAAGTCTTTACCGGCATTAGTTAAGTGTCATTAGATCCAATGTCGCTAAAGCCTTTAGCGATATATACAAAGAGTGTTTATTGCCGCTAAAAATAAATATTTAGCGGCAATTGCTAATTAATTGACGCTAAAGATCATTTTTGATATAGTGCAAATTAAACAACTTTGTAATCACAAGTGGAAATGACTCGAAGTATCCATTTGTATTGAATTAGATGGCCAATGTAACAACTCCAATTTCACAATAGAAACATTCAAATATTATAATCACTAATCTCGAAGTTACAACGGAAAATGGAACTAACAAAGAAAACTATTGTAGAAGATGACTAGAAGGGAGATGAGAAGCATAGACTCAAAGAAAGGAGATGAGAGGACTAGACATTTTTCTCAACAATTTGCATAATCCCTAAATCACATATCACTACCCTTTTTGATGGAACCGGTCTCATGCCCACAACTCAACCTGAATCCCAAATAAACCTAGCCCTATTGCTCGTTCTTGGCCCAATAGCTCTTATCAGCCCAATGACTACTTGTGTGACCTTGGTATCCACATTGGGCTGGACTTGGTTCATAGCAATACTCTCGTCCTCAATAAGAACCTTGTCCTCAAGGTTCAAGTAGAACCACGCGGGCAGTATGATGTTGAATCTTCCAAGAACTGAGTTTGTGTAAAGAGTTGTGATAGTGCTGCAAAGATGAAACCAAAGTCTGTCAACTTGCTGGATTGAGGAAACAACTCCACTGCCTTAAGAGAATTCCCAGTCACCAAGAATCATAACAGAAGCCATAATTCTAAGAATTGTCATCTGCTATTTCTTGCTAAGCCTAACAATTTTCATGTCCTTTATATTAACATAGTCATGAGCATCAATAATACCACCATATGTTTTTCCTAGCTCCACAAGATGAATCTTTCCAGATATACCATGCTGACTCAAAGACTCCAAAACTTGTTGTGCTATATGTAAGCGTCTAAAGTTTCAATCCTGAAATACAGTAAACAGGAAAAGAAAAATAGCAAGCAAACAATAATATTTGTATTTGAATTAATGCGAAGGTTACAATCTTTATAAAATCTCTTAAAAAGATATTTAATCCCCTGATTCTTCTCTCCACAGATGTTCTTGATTTTGCGGAATACTTGCGGCTCAATACTTGGAGCGAAGACTTCTTTGTATGCGGAAGACTTGCAGATCACCAATGAAGAGCAACTATGTATTTCTGTGTGTGTGTATGTGTGTCTTCTGGTCTTATGAAGACCTCTTTATATAGGCTTGAGCTAGGGGCTTTAGGGGTATTTTGGTCCAAGCAATTTTGACCCTTGGGC
>NW_006239710.1:53672-54317 GCF_000226075.1 Solanum tuberosum | reverse complement strand
CAATTGGCGTGTTCCTTCTTCTAACTTTGGCAATGTTTGCTACACACCTGGCTACTGGGAATGGGTAGAGGACGTGCTGCCCCGCCACAAGGAGATTTTGGAGCTCATCAAGGTCTATGACGCTGTATATACTTCTTTGTTCACGTACGACTATGACGACAATGTACTCCATGCTTTTTGTGAACTTTGGCGCCCATCTACCAATACGCTTTCTACTTTCATTGGAGAGATGTCCATATCACTTTGGGACTTACAATCCATTGGAGGTCTCCCCGTACAAGGGCACTTTTATGACGAAGTCGTTCCCTCAGCGAAAGAATTGACACAGACGGATACTCAAAAAGAATTGCTTCTTCCCCAAAGTTGTCGATATTTGTTTTCAGCCTTCTACAGATTAGCGAAAGATGATCTCCAGGAGGTGTCCGTCCATGATTGGGTGAAGTTTTGGTTTAGAGGACCTAATAGATATGCCGAGCCTCTGCAAAAGGTGTCAAAGGTACGAGCCACCAAGCCAAGATTAAATCACAATCCTTCTGGACATATTGATTCGAACTTCCTACCGCGGACTGACGAGGAGAATGCCCCCTTTGTCGAGTTAGATGTGGAAGAATCACTTAGAGATGAGACTAACTTGGCAGCCTTTTT
>NW_006239710.1:52548-53509 GCF_000226075.1 Solanum tuberosum | reverse complement strand
TTCCATAATTTGTAGGAACTAAACTTTCCATCATTATAATTTTCCATAATTTGTAGGAATCAAATTGATGTCTCCATATTTTGAAATCTATATATACCCACATTCACCCGGTGATTGTATATCGCATTGCCGCATCGTCAAGTTCAATTGAGACCTTCTCTCTCAACTTTGATTTTCGTCACCCTTTTTCAGCTCAGCGCGACTTTGGTAGGAAATTCATATCTCATTGTAGGGATATTGAAATCGTGATCCGTTTCATTTTCCAGAAATTAAACTCATAGAGCTACAATATATCCGAAAATCACGATCAGACAACTCTCGGATTTACTAAGGTGATTTTTTGAACTCAGCCTAAAATTCTGATAAACTGAACGCATCAGCTTTGTGCGACTTCGCGGAAAAATTGTTTTTTTCAAGATGTTCCTGGAGATCTTGTGGAGATTCCTTACGATGGTACACTATTAACATTGGTGCAACTTTGGAATTCCTCTTTTCGACTTAATACTTTTTCTAAAGTTATGATTCCAACGTGCCCATTAGAGGGTGCTCCTTTAATGACCCGCGAGTATTTAGACTCGTGGCCATCCCAAAGGATGAATACTTCCCAAGGAAACCTCCGCATCATTTTGAAGAAGACGAAGCAAGACTCTACATCCACTTCATCTAAAGGGGCTTCTGATCAATCAAAGGAAAAGTCACATCCTTCTTCCAAATCTCAAGTGAAGTCAAATGATACTCTGCAAGTCGCTAAGACCTCATCCAAGTCTAAAACATCAAAAGATGGGGATGTGCCTGAGAAATCAAAATTGAGGCGTCTCACATTAGCCTCAAAGGCGACTTCACCTGCTCCCGAAGTTGGCCATAATTCTTCTGGAACAAATGAACTTCATGTATCATCAGACAATGGTAATGACCAAACGTCAAACCTTGAGACGCCTTGTGATGAAATTTCTCATATGTA
>NW_006239710.1:52270-52413 GCF_000226075.1 Solanum tuberosum | reverse complement strand
TTGATATTTTAGATACAATTGTCATTGATGATAACGACTTTGTTGATGAGGATTCGAACTCGGCCTCGTTGTTTGAATTGGCAAGACAAGTAAGGTCCCCTTCTTTTTTTTTTTTCAAAGTTTTGAATCTGATCATCTTTTTG
>NW_006239710.1:49379-52170 GCF_000226075.1 Solanum tuberosum | reverse complement strand
TTCCTAATCATGGGGCTACTACATGTTACCCATGAAGATCCTTGAGTTGGGTAGTTCATGCCCACAATTCCGCATGAACCCTATGAGTCGAGCAGTCTTGAGATTAGAGGTATCATTAAAATTCTTGAGTTGAGTCATTCATGTCCATAATTCCGCATGAACCCTATGATTTGAGTTATAAATTTTGGAAAAAGATTTTTAAAGCCAATAGTTGAATTCTTAAACTGAGTTTTGAGAAAGTACAAATAAGTTTTGAGAAAAGAGTTTCTAAAGCATGATTAGTATGACAATCGAGTATGTCATCAATGTATGAGCAGTATGGTATTAGATATACCATCAATGTTTATGCAGTATGACTTTCTTGAGTCATCAATGATCATATTATAATATGATTTTAAAATGTTTTTGAGAAAGAGTTTTCAAGTATGAGTATAAGGGGACTATGTATTCCCAGAGGCATCAATTTTTACATTCATAAAAGAGAAACTGAGATTTCTAAATGAGTTATGAGTTATGAGTTCAAAAGTTATTTCAAGAGTAGTTACCTCTTTTAAGAGGGTAGTTTGAGCAATTATCTCAAACCAGAGAAAGAGTTGTTTTTAAACATATGAGCTAAGTATATTTTTGGGAGTAGTATTGGTCACCGATATGGGGATGAGTTCAGATAACTCAAGTCTCCATAAACCATGTAGCCAACGTGGGTAGAAAGGGTCATACTTTTTAGATGATTCCTTAATGTCTTTTTAGCATAGACTAGTGGATCCACTTAGTTGAGAGGTTCTATACCCCGGCAAAGTATAAGACAGTTTTGGCAGCATGGGCGAGACGTTGTATCATCACATAGCTCATAGAGATGGTTGTCGGTTAGAGAAACTCCTACATAGTTATATTGTATTTTTATATATACAAACTGAGTTATTATTGTATTCTTCAATACATTGAGTTGCTATCTACTGTTTCAAAAGCTTTCCATATACAATGCATCTTTTACTGTTACTTTATCCTTGAGTATCATAAGTTGAATATCTTGAGTTAAGTACCTATGAGTTGAGTTGAGTGACTTCAGAAGAGGTAAGTATGTTTCCTTTTTATCAAGTTCAAGCTTATGTTATGCTTTAGAATTCCCCTTACATGCTCGTACATTCCACGTACTGAGCCATTTGTCCTGCATCCTTTCATGATGCAGATACAGGTATTCAGGAGATCATCTACAAGAGCTTCGTTGATACCACATGGAGTTCGAGTTAGCTATGGTAAGCCTCTTTGCTTCCGGAGGGTTCCACTTTACTTTCAGTTATATCAGTTGTAAGGAGGTCGTGGGTCTTGTCCCGACTTCCATCTTTGTCATTTAGAGACTCCATAGATAAACTGTAGAGTTTCAGAAGTTTGTTCATTTATTTTATTAAATGTTTTAGAGACTTAAGTTGCCTATTCTATGGCGGGTTGAATAATTTATTTTTATTAAGAGTTTTTCATTTGAGTTAAAGCTTTGTATGAGTTTCAGAAATTTTTATTCACTTTTTAAGCTTTGTATGCTTGAGTTAGTCTTCCGCTTGTAGTCAGCTAGGATGAGGGTTCACTTGGGGACCAACAATGGTCTTCGAGTGCCGGCCACGTCCAGGGTGTAAACTCGGGTCGTGACAAGCACCTTCAACATAGACAATTGCACAAGTCGATACATCAAAACTTTGTATCTCACCAACATTTTTATCAGTTGTATCAATACGGATGGGATACATAGCAAATTCAACCTCACGTTTCTTCACCTCAACATACAACTTTACCCCATATCATTCCTAATAATCAGTGGAGATGAGTTTCCTTCTACAATGTATCGAATCTCAATTTTTTTTCTCAATTCATCAATATTCAACTCAGCTGCAATGGCTAGAACACTACTAAAAAACAGTGAATACCGACCTCCGGAGGTCGGTATTCCCTGAAATACCGACCTAAAACCGACATCCCAGCTTAGGTCGGAAAAACCTTGGTCGCTATTCAATACCGACCTCTGGAGGTCGGTATTTACTGACCTCTCGAGGTCAGTTTTTATTTTATGTCGGAAAATTCATTATTTTATTTTTCGACTTTCTGAGGTCAGTTTTATATATTATTATTTTCGACTTCCTGAGGTCAGAATATTTATTTCTCATATTTTGGAATACCGACATCCGGATGTCGGTATTTGTGTCTTCTTAATTTTAAATTCCGACCTCTGGAGGTCGGTATTTTTATTTTTACATTTTTGAGATTCTGACCTCTGGAGGTTGATATTCTTATTTTTGAGATTCTGACCTCCGGAGGTCGGTATTTTTATTTTTGTAATGTTGAAATTCTGACCTTCGGAAGTCGGTATTTTTATTTTTGTAATGGTGAAATTCTGACCTTCGGAGGTCGGTACTTTTATTTTTGTAATGTTGAAATTCTGACCTCCGGAGGTCGGTATTTTTATTTTTGTATTTTTAAAATTCTAACCTCCTGAGGTCGGTATTTTTATCTTTTAGTTTTGGAATTCTGACCTCCGGAGGTCGGTATTTTTATTTTTTATTTTTGAAATTCTAACCTCCGGAGGTCGTTATTTTTATTTTTGTAATGTTGAAATTCCAACCTCCGGAGGTCGGTATTTTTATTTTTGTAATGTTGAAATTCCAACCTCCGGAGGTCGGTATTTTTATTTTTGTAATGTTGAAATTCCAACCTCCGGAGGTCGGTATTTTTATTTTTGTAATGTTGAAATTCCAACCTCCGTAGGTCAGTATTTTTATTTTTTGTAATGTTGAAATTCCAACCT
>NW_006239710.1:48817-49260 GCF_000226075.1 Solanum tuberosum | reverse complement strand
CCATCACTGCTGGCCGGACATGGAGGAAGAATATTTCCTGATTCAAAAAGAAAAGTTAGTTGGGTCTGAAGCGCTGCATACCTCTTGTTCTCTACCTCCTTTGCTGCCGCAATGTCCTCCTCTCTTCCTCTCTTTTTCTTCTCTTTTCTTCTCTCTTTCTTCAATCTTCTTCTCTCTTTCGACTACAGCAGCAAGCTCGGCATTGAGATAAGCTATCTTACTCTCCATTGCAGATATTGTCTCTCTATCCCAGCCATCAAATCTTGAGGATGATGAGCCACAATACCAAGACTTCTTCTTATGACCTTTTATGGATAGCCGTAGACTGAACCTCTAATCAGTTCACCAACACTCCACAAACACGACACATAATCATCAAAGTAGTAAGAACAAAAGTGGGATCTTTCTTTAGCTAGATATACTTGAACCATACAGCCATCCAA
>NW_006239710.1:47707-47865 GCF_000226075.1 Solanum tuberosum | reverse complement strand
ATTAGTTTTGACTTAATTCCAACAACTAAATTCATTAGCTAAACCACATTATTTATTTTAACTTATTTGAACAACATAACAACTTTTTAACTTTACCTGGTTTAGTTTTGACTTAATTCCAACAACTAAATTCACTAACTAAACCGACATTATTTATT
>NW_006239710.1:45543-46472 GCF_000226075.1 Solanum tuberosum | reverse complement strand
TTCAAGTTCAAGTTCATGTTCAAATTCTAAGTTCAACTTCAATAATAATTCTAACTAGTCCTAAATTCAAAATTCAAACTAATCTTAAAATCACAAATTCAAACTAGCCCTAAAATCCCAAAATCTAACTAGTACTAAAATCCTAAATTCAAATTAGCTAGCTATTCCTAATCCCAAATTCAAACTATTAGTCCTAAAATCTCAATAATAATTCAAACTAACTCAAATAATACCCAAATTGAAATAACTCCTTAAATACCGTAATTCAATCTAATCTTAAATCTAATCTTACAATTCCAAAATCAAACTTAACTTAAGAAATACCGAATTTCAAACAAATCCTAAGATACCCTAATTCAAACTAACCCTAACATTAAAATTTTCAATTCACAATCACCAAACACAAACTAACAATCAAATAATCCCTAATTCAAACTAACAAACAAAAACCCTAAATCATTCACTTACTAACTAACAATCACTCAAACTAACAATCAATAAAACTAAGTATATTAGTACTCTAATTTTGAGATACTTCAACTAAATAGAAACAAAACTAATCTTTTATGGAGGTTCTAAAAATTCTCCTTGAGTAAGAAGGTCGGGGATGGTGGAGTGAACTGAGAAAGCTAATATGGAGGCGGCACCAGTCGGGATGGAGGCGGCACAACATCCTGCTGCTGGGCGCGACCTTCCTCTGCAGCTGCGCGCCCTATACAGCTGCGCGCAGACGGTGGCGCCGGTCGGGGATGGTGGGGCGCCGGTCGGGGATGGTGGGTCGCCGGTCGGGGATGGGTGGGGGTGGGGAGTAAGACTTCACTTAGGTTTTGAGACTTTACTTAGAGTGAGACTTGATATTATCATTCTTTTCTTAAAAGAATTGTTTAATTTACCGACCACTGGATGTCGGTATTTTTTAAAATAATTAT
>NW_006239710.1:34334-44655 GCF_000226075.1 Solanum tuberosum | reverse complement strand
TTTTACCGACATTCGGAAGTCGGTATTATGAAATATTTAATTGAGAAAAAATTCCGACCTCAGGAGGTCGGAATTTTTAATGAATTACAATAAAAACCGATCTCTTGATGTCGGTATTATTTTCTCAATTAAATATAAAAAATGCCGACCTCATGAGGTCGGTATTTTTATTTCGACTATTAATTAAAGCGACATCCGGATGTCGGTATTTTTATTTCATCTAATTACTTTTAAAAGCGACATCCGGAGGTCGGTTTGCGGAAAGCGGGAAAACCAAATTCCGACCTCTGGAGGTCGGAATTTTTCCCGGAAAAAATGAATTACAATAAAAATACCGACCTCATGAGGTCGGTATTTTAATTACATACTACCGACATTTGGAAGTCGGAATTATAAGATATTTAATTGAGAAAAAATTCCGACCTCCTGAGGTCGGAATTTTTTCTCAATTAAATATTTTATAATTCCGACTTCCAAATGTCGGTAGTATGTAATTAAAATACCGACCTCATGAGGTCGGTATTTTAATTACATACTACCGACATTTGGAAGTCGGAATTATAAGATATTTAATCTGGGAAAAATTCCGACCTCCTGAGGTCGGAATTTGGCCCCCTTTATTTTGCTTAAATCATACCAACGTAATTTCTATACAAAATTGTAAACAATTAATTATAAGTGTAAAATGAAAAGAACATTTAAATAAACCGACCTCCGAATGTCGCTTTTAAAAGTAATTAGATGAAATAAAAATACCGACCTCCGGATGTCGCTTTAAGTAATTAGATGAAATAAAATACCGACCTCATGAGGTAGGTATTTTTATTTCATACTATCGGTATTATAAAAACCTAAAATATTTAATTGAGAAAAAATTCCGACCTCAGGAGGTCAAAATTTTTCCCAGAAAAATGAATTACAATAAAACCGACCTCTTGATATCGGTATTTTATATTAATTTATTTTTCATACTATTTAATTTTACCGACATACGAAAGTCGGTATTACCTAAAATATCTCAATTTTTGTTTTTTATATTTAATTGAGAAAAAATAAAATATATTTGTTTAATACCGACATCAAGAGGTCGGTTTTTATTGTAATTCATTTTTTCCGGGAAAAATTTCAACCTCCTGAGATCGGAATTTGGTTTTTCCGCTTTATTTTGCATAAAAACTGACTACTTGTAAATACCGACCTCCATTTGAGGTCGGAAATTTTTAGGTCGGTATTCACTGTTTTTTTAGTAGTGGAACTAGATTCATGAATGAAATATTTTCACCAACCACTATCCCATCACTCTTGTATATTTCATATTTCACTCTCCCATACTCCTGAATGCCTCAGCAAAATCAAAATATTCATTTTGTATCTCATCCAATTTTCAACAAAAAATTTTAATTCCACTCAAAAGTTTCTTCGTTGAAACAGGAAAAAGATGAACAAGATTTTGCATTGGTTTGTTATTTTAGGATTCACGTTTCTCTGATTGACAGTAATGAGGAACTGAATAGCGTTTATTGTGGGATTTTATTTTGATTTTCCATTTTGTTTTCCATTTTAAGCGCAATAGCCACAAATATAATGTATCACAATTAATATATTCGGACTGTCAGTTATGTATCCGAAATGTGTAAAATTTAAGTGACTAATGTAATTTCAATAAAAGTAGGGGTAGGATGTAGTTTCATCATTACACTATGGGATTTCTAAAATTTATACTTTTATAATTTAGAATTCTTTTTATTAGGAAGATACGTCTACATTCTATAATAAAAATAATGAATTTATTTTTAGTAAACACCAATAGATTTGAAGAGGATAAAATATATTATCTACAATACAAAATTTACATGAAATATTTTGGGATAAACGTGCAATGCACGTTTCTAGAAGTAGTAGAAATAAAAAACTCACATAAGACCTAATGTATGCGTATGAGATTGACAAAAATATAATAAGCTTAGTATTCCACAAATAAACATGAATTGAATTTCAAGAATCCCAAATAGGACCAAATGCAGGGATTCCAGATTTCTTGCAAGCATTAACCACATCTCTACTCCCTTCTGGATTACTAGTAACAATAACAACTTCAGCTCCCCATTTTCGTGCTGCGTCAATGCTCATTTCTGATACGTTTGGACGTCCTAGCAAGGTTGTATCGTGTATAATCACTTTCTCCTTTGGATGCCCGCTTAACATCTCTTTTATTTCCTTACCGAAATTTTGTTCCACTCCTTTTGTCACCCAGAGAAAACACACGTTAGCCGCGCTAGGTTGCAAAAGGAACGATAAAAATACACAAATTCCGGACCCCGTTGCAACCACTAGGACCCTGTTGTACATGTTTACTAAATAAGGTAAGCCCGCAAAATGAACTTGTCGTACCCATATATGGCTTGGGGGGTTTGACACTAAGGTTTTCGTGAAGTCACCAACCGCGCCTGCCAATATCATGTGCTCTGCCTTCCCATCCGAAATGATCCCAAACGCATGCCATTCAGAGAGGGGAGAAGGACTAATTCGTCCTAAAATTCCCGCTTTGACTCCTCCTTCGAATTTTATAATCGTTGCATGTCCCGACGGAGACGTGACCTTAACTGGAACACGTCTCACGGTTATCCAGGGGAGGATTATTAGCACAGTGATAGCCAATGTGAACAAAAATTCTTGTTGTTTGATCAGCTTGGAGCCAATTTCTGCGTTGTTGTAAGATTTAGTTTCAGGATCATAAGAAACCGTTAAGGTAATGAAAATCCAAAGAAGTGCTAATGCTATCCATCCAACGAAACGATGAATCCTCTCGAAGAAATTGTGATGGAGATGTCGAACGAGAGGAAATGCAGCGAGTGAGGACAAGAAGAGAAGTGAAAGAATTGCAAAAGCAACACCAACGATTTCAGGGGAAGTGTTTTCTTTGTCATTCAACGTTTGGATTAACGCGTAAACGAGCCATGCAATCGATGAAATTGCACAGCCACTATGGATTCCACCGAGTGACTGGAGTAAAGACGTAACAATAGTTTTGATTCGTATAGGAATCCAAGACCATCCCAAGCAATTCACCGCGAGCCAAAATACAACTCTTAAAAATGCTTCGCTTCGACAGAGTGTCAAAGCGAAGATGTTCCCAATTGAAAATAGGACAGCTTTTTTTCTTGCGTATGGGAAATTTCCCGTACTAGCAAGAATTAAAAAAGTAATATTTGGAACTAAAGATAGCGCGAATAATCGCTTGTATACTGTAAACAAGCCTTGATCAAGAAGGATGACGGACAATCGCGATGATTTTTTTTTATTTTTTTCACGTTCACTTAATGTTTTCGGAGGTAGAAATGGCAATGGAGATGAACCCTTTTGAGGGATTTGCAAAATTGGCCCCTCTTTGTCGTAACAACCTTTTTCAAGAGTATCAACATCTTCATCTTCATCTTCGTTTGCGTCTATCTCTAGATCACAAAAATGACTACTAGTACGATTCATTGATCTATTACTACCATGAGAATTAGATTCACTAGTAGGTGGTTTAGGGACGGAAAATGGATCGTTACGAGGCTTTATCTCGAAAGCTACTCCTCTACTACTTGCAAATCTTTCTAACTTGTCTTCAGTTTTCATTTATTTTCTACTGTGAAAAAAAAGAAGGGAAGTTAGATGAAGAAACAAAATAATATAAGCTATGGATGAAGAATTGAAGCTAGGATATGTAAGGTAATTGAGTTTATGTATTTATAGTCCAATTTATGGCTCGATTAGACATTCAAAGTCCAATTATGATCTTTTAATATAATATTAAAAATATTAAAGAGTAAGTGCATTATGTCTTAGTTCATATTTCTCTTATTAAACTTCAATATATATAGACCAATGGTGTGTTAAGGTTGTGGTGGACGGTTTTGGGTGTTCATCGGTCGGTTCGGTTTGGTTTTATGTATTATTGGTTCGGTTTTTCAGTTTTTAAATATGCTAACCCTATAACAAATCAATAAGATATTTTTTTATCGATTTTCGGTTTATCGATTTTGGTCGTTATCGGTTCGGTTTTTGGTTTACCCAATAAGAATATGTCCGTAAAATATTAGTCTATGACTTCTCACTTCTTTAAATGTTTTGATATAGTGAAACAAGAAAATAATGAGAAATTGCATTAATTAATAAGAGAAAATATAGTACGAAGGTTATAATTACATGTCACCGCCAAAACAAAGTATGAAATTTCTTATGTTAATCAAATTACAAACATTTACAAACTTGCAAAAGCTACAACCTACAATTACAAACTAAAACTAAAATGAAATAGTCCAACAAGACTAAAACTAAAACTAAAATCAAATAGCTGTCATTGTGAACCCTTACTTTAGTCTTTAGGTTTTGATTAAATAGTAAAGACTAGTATAGCGGCCTAGTGTGAAGTGAGTATAGAGTACTAATAATTTGATATGGTTAGAGTGTGTAGTTATATATTAAATTATTAATATCTAATAGTAAATTATTAGTGTCTTATTGGGTTATCGGTTTACCCAATAACTCAATAGTAAAAACCGATATCGAACCAATAACCCAATAACTTTTTTTTATAAAACCATTAAAAACCCAATAACCCAATAACATTTTTTCGGTTCAGTTTATTGATCGGTTCGATTTTTGCACACCCTTATTTTCTACCTTTAATTAGTTTCAAGTGCATTTTTTGGTTACTAAGAAAATCTTATTAGTAGCGCCTATCGTGGGCTCAAAAATGTAATCTACAATACGTGAATTTAAATTAATCGATTGAATTTCAATATAGGTTTAAAACATCAAATGAAAACTAATATTTTTTTAAAAAAAACTTCAATATATAGTGTTTGACGTTTATTTAGTTTACTAGTTACAAATAACCAGTGCAAGCATGGGTTCAATATGTATATTCTATTTGTTCTAATTTATATGGCATAGTTATATGATTTTAAAATTTAAATTATTAATTATTGCGATTTATAATATTATTTACACAAAATTCAAATAATTTATGTTAATGTCTCTGTCCCAATTTATATGACAAGTAAAACATTGAGAATCAAACAAATTATTAATATATTTTTAAATACTTTAAGTTGGTAATCATCATCGACTGACCATAAACTTCTCACATTCTCTTCTATATATAGGAGGAAAAAAATGTTACTCTGTCCCAATTTATGGCACTTGTAAAATTTCGATAGCCGACCAAAGTTTTAATATATTTATTAAATGCTAATTTAAGTTATTAATTATTATTATTTATATTATTATCTTTTTCGTAATTTTTAATACATAACATAGTAAAAAGAAATGTAAAAAAGATAAATTAAAATTCAAAACAACTAAATATATGTTGTTTCCTCTATCTCAATTTAAGTGTCACGTGTAAAATTTTAAGAGTTAATCAAAATTTAATATATATATTTCAAATATTTTAAGTTGTTAAGTATTGTGATTTATAGTATTTTAACGTAATTTTCAAATAATACATGTTACTCCTTCAATCCCAATTATACGGTATAGGTGAAATTTTGAAGTTAATCATTTTTTAAAATATTTTAAGTTGATTTATAATATTATTTTTTATAATTTTTAAATGGATAACATACCAAAAAAATAAATAAAACAAATAAAGTAAACAAATAAAAATACTGAATATAAATAAATCAAATTAAAGGGGAAGAGCAAATAGATCAATTGACCAAATTCACCCTTCCTCAACATTCCCCTTTGTAATTCATATTTCACAAAGTGTCATAACAAAGAGCAAACACAAGTATGTAGAATTTCGAAAATACCATGTCTGACTCGAAGCTCCTCTGGGATTAACCAACCATGTCAAATATTAATTAATGAAAATAATATGGTAAAATAATTATATCAATTTTTTTTTTTTTAATGAACAAATATGACAAGTAAAATTAAATGGAGGGGGTCTATACTTCAAAGGTATACTAAGAAGTAATTTGTAAAAAAGAATAAATAATGAGAAGAATCAATAGTATGAATCGATGGAAATGTTATCCTCTGATTGATATTTTATATGAAATCAATTTATGTCAATTAGTTATAATTAACAACATGGGTTGTGGTGCACTAGTGGTGGGAGTGCTTCACCCTTAATCAGAGGTCTCGGGTTCGAGCCCTGAGTATGGAGAAAATCATGTTGGGAGCGCCACCCCCAAATGGGCCCTGTAGTGCGCGATCCGGATTTAGTCGGAGCTCCAATGTAAACTTTGGACACCGGGTGAGAAACCAAAAAAAATAAAATAATAATAATAAATAAATGATATTTTTTATTTAAATCTTATATAAAAAATAAAATTTTCTCTTTTACTTGTTCAGTTTAATGAATTGAGAAAAAATATTGTTTTCATATGATATTATTTTTGTCATTAAATAATTAAATGAAATACTAACAGTCAAATTTAATAAATATTTTTATAATTTATTTCTGTAAAACTAAAAAATCTACTAACTTGCAATTTTAATCATATCTAGGAAAAAACTTATCTGCACCGGGTGTTTACATCAAGCCAATGTAATTTTCATTATTACGTGATTTAATGAAGTAAAATGAACTATAAATTTAAACACATGACATGCATGTATTGGCTTAGTGTAAACACCCGATGTGGGTAAGTTTTACCCATAGCGTAATAGTAAGCACTGGTCATTTCCTCTAGTTATTAGTTTTGATCTTATAGCATCATTGACAATTTGGCATAGTTAAATTCTCAACTCAATAATGATCATGCAATTATCAAACATAGCATACATCATCATAAACTCATCATAAAGATTTACAAATTAAATAGTCAACTCAAAGATTTATTATGCAATTAACAAACTTATCATAAAAAATATTCAAACATTTCAACTCAAGCGATAATTATATTAAGTATGTACATAGATTATGGTGAGTGGTTGAGATCCATGTACGGCTACAACCTTAACCAGATGTCTCAAATTCAAATCTCTAAAAATAAAAAAAATCATGTTAAAAATATCGACCCCAAAATAGATATTGCTATGCACAAATTCAAATTTAATTGAACTTTAGTACGAATATCACATATGTGCCGATTGTAAAATAATAAAGAGATACATACTAAGTCAAATTAAAGATGCGTAGATATAGTGCTTACTATTAATTAAATAAATATGATCAAAGCTTTGACAAACGTCTATTCAAGATTCAACAAAGTCAAATTTGATGATACCACTTGTACCCCTTGAATTTAGTGTTCCTAATACATAGGTATTAGGTGGATATAGGCTGTTTGAGAACTACAAAACTAATAAAAATACGATCCATTATTTTATATTTTTCAAAGCACAGTTCGATTGATCGATAATAAGTCAATTATTCTCTTTTTTCTATCTAAATGATGGTGATATTTCAAGTAGAAAAAAAATAATAACTGATAATTAAAACGCGTTTTGATAAATAGTTAGATTCAAATAGAAAATCCACACATTATTAAGTCAAATAACTGAAGTATTCTAGATGTGTCTTTAATTATTATCTCTAAAATAAAATGAAACTTGTTATATCACTTATTGTGAACCTATCTACTCGAATCTTAATGAATAAACTTACTCGATACATATGTTTGTTGCGTGGCAATTTAATCAATGCACATACAAATTCATCTGAACATTATTGTTATCAAAATAACTAGATAAATAAGTAAATAACACATACCAAAAACATGAAATAAAGTCCTCTATCCCTTTAAATCTTTACTTATTACATCCCAAAACAATATTTGGTCCCTCAATTCAATAACTTTTTTTTTCCGCAAATGTACCACTAGACAGTGTCTAGTGGCCTTTTATTAAACATAAAAAATATCAATAGGGATAAATGCAAGTAGGGGGCTAGGTCAATTCAATAACTTACAATTGAGTCTCTAGTTTCTTTTTCTATAAATCTATAAAATAGAAGAGACAGTTTCAAGTGTGTTATTTGTTGTAAAATTTAAAAATAAGGACATTTTACTCATTTGATCTAACAGCTGATATGCATTTTAGGATATATACATATTTGGCTTATATTTTATTTTTGAATGGACACCTAGCAACTCTTCTTGGTCTCTATCACTTATTCTCTTCTTCTCTTGAGATGGGTTTTGTCCGCAAAGTTGATGGGTGTTAAAGTTATTTGTTGATTTACAGGTCAATGGTGTAGATGTTAAGTGTGGGTTTATTTTGTTGATTGAAAATTTCTGAAATTAGGAATTATGGGTTTTGCAAACAATGTTTCCTGTGTGGTTATCCTAATATGGAAATGAATCAACATGATTCTGAAAATATTTCTATTGATTTGAAAACTACATTCTTTTGGAACTTTACGCTTTCTTTCGATGGTTGTTACGTATTGTTTCATATATTATATTATATTGTATTGTATTGTATTATGTTATATTGTATCGTACTGTATTGTTTTAATGAATACAATATTTGGATAGATTATATCGTTTTCCGTTATTACATAAATGTCACACATCCATAATTTGAGTGATAAACCTACAAAAAAAAGTAGGAGTTAATATCTTAAAATGTCACTGAACTATGAGAAATTATCTAATAAAGTCATTGAACTTTATTCTGTATCAATAAAATCACTCAACTTAAAGTTTTTATCTTCAAAAATCACTCAATTACATTTATCATTAAAATATATTTGACATAACAATTAAATTATTAAAATACATTTGACACAAATTAAATCAGTTTGAACAAATCGAGCTAATCGAACAAATTTTCCAAACAAATTCAACCTCAGTCGACGTCTTATTCAAATATAAGGAATGACCAAGATCCAGGATTCTTTGCTAACATAATTACTACTTCACTTCTCTTTGCCTTAGCACAAGCTGATCACTTGTTATTATCTTCTATACTATTTATTAATTTTATGTTCTAAAATTTGTTTATGTGACAATGTCTTTACTCCCAAATCCTAATCAAACATGAAAAATGCAACTATTATCAGAATATAAACAAATAGATTTTATAATTTATTGATTTGTGGAGTCCATGCTTATATGACATTAAAAAAATAACTTATTTTATCATGTCAAATATATCTTAATGATAAATGTAGTTGAATGATTTTGGAAGATAAAAACCTTAAGTTGAGTGATTTTATTGATACAAAATAAAGTTCAGAGTGATTTTATTGATATAAAATAAAGTTCAGTGACTTTATTAGATAATTTCTTATAGTTCAGTGACCTTTTAAGATATTAACTCGAAAAGTAGAGTACGGGGTAGAGTTATTATGAAAATGTAGGATAAAGATGAAATATGATTATTAAATAATAAACAAAGATAAAAATGAGAAGAAAATTGTAAGGTAACGACGCGATTACACCATATCGGTTGTCACATAAAATGGATTATTTCGTCGTTACCTAATGATAGATTTAAGCGATACGATATAATAAATTTAAATAACGATTAAAACAAAGATTGTACCTTGGGTATTAATCATCCAAACAAGGTATTAATTAGTGAAGCTTATCTTACAAAAATATTCAGTGGCCCCAAAAGTTCAAGGTGTTAATTAGTGAAGCTTATCTTACAAAAATATTCAGTGGCCCCAAAAGTTCAAGGTGTTAATTAGTGAAGCTTATCTTACAAAAATATTCAGTGGCCCCAAAAGTTCAAGGTGTTAATTAGTGAAGCTTATCTTACAAAAATATTCAGTGGCCCCAAAAGTTCAAGGTGTTAATTAGTGAAGCTTATCTTACAAAAATATTCAGTGGCCCCAAAAGTTCAAGGTGTTAATTAGTGAAGCTTATCTTACAAAAATATTCAGTGGCCCCAAAAGTTTAAGTTATTGTAGATGTGTTTCTTTTTTCATGGAACAAATATATGCAGCTCTTTTTCCGAAAATCCATATCTGCTTTGGGACTAAATTAAAACAATTTCATTCAATTGTTTAAAATATCAACTATATAATTATTTATGTATATTCCTCAAAATCTGATTTATTGATAGTATTATGATAGAAGAAGATATTAGTTGATCAAGTATTAGATTTCCTCCTCAAACACTTAATGGAAGCAAATATTTTCTTCGGTGGAAAAGTTGTTGTACTTAGACTTAGGGTGTGTTTGGTATGAAGGAAAATGTTTTCCTAGAAAACAAGTAGATTTTTGACTTATTTTTTCATGTTTGGTTGGTGACTAGAAAATATTTTTTAGTGTTTGATTTATGACTGAAAATTATTTTTGAGAAAATATCTTTTATTTTTACTAGAGAGTAGAAAATAATTTTTGAATTGAAATTGAAAATATTTTTT
>NW_006239710.1:19902-33674 GCF_000226075.1 Solanum tuberosum | reverse complement strand
AGGGGGCTGGTGGGAGGGGGGGTGGATCGGGTAAAAAAATAAAAAAATAAAGTTGAAAAATATATTTTAAAAAAAGCTTTAAATTGATTTTTTCAACAAAAAAATTGTATTGAAATTGGAGGAAAGTTTTGGAAAATGTTTTCCTTACTTTTTGAAGGGAAGTCATTTTCCTTGAATTTGAGGAAAATGAGTTGATTTGGAAAAAATATTTTCCAAAACATTTTACCCAACCAAACATGAGAAAATTGGAAAACATTTTCCGAAAAATATTTTCCTTTCATACCAAACACACCCTTAGTGGTGATTTTAGACAAATTGTGCATGTTGTCCTTGGTGGTAAAAGAGAACTGTGAGATTAAGATTGGACATGAATGAATACAGAACCTCACGATATGCATAGCATGGTTGAGGAGTGTCTTGGTAACTTTAAAGAGTTGTTCAAACCAGTGTATACAACATTTAATATATACCATTGTCACTCTTACTGTAGTGACTCGATTGGTCATTTTAAGAAATCTTTGTAAAATATCATGTTACCTCTCCCGATCTTAATCCCAAGTCTTTTATGAGTGAGTTAGGAAAGTTGGTTTCGAGATTTGAGTAAAAAGCTGTAAATTTTGCAAGCTTTGAGTTTGAAAGGCTAAAGTTGCTTAAAAGTGGTTTTTGAAGTTTCGAGTGTCGGAGTGAAAATTTGTCGATTCCATCAGATCTAGAAAGTGAAAATTGGTCTACCGCAGTTTCCAATTTTAGATTCAGAGTTTTTTTGAGTATTTGAGGTCCTAAGTTGGAAATTTGTGGAATCTTAGCTTTTGGGTTGACCTTGATCAACATTTGGGGTTCAAATGCTCAGATCAAAATTCTAAGAGTTCTGTTAGATTCGGGGGATGATTTTAGGTGTTAGTGAAGTCTTGATTGAATTCTTAGAGGTCCCGAGCTTGATTTGTCCTTTTTAGGTGTGGTGTTCGATTCTAATTGTGACTTTCACAAATTTTGGGTCAAGGAAACATTAGATTCGTAATTCGATGGTTCCATTGTGTCCAGAGTCTCGAGTACAGTCAAGTGCATATATAGTTTGTGTGTACGAGGTTCCGAACGAATCTCAAGGGTCCCTTCGATGATTCTTGTATTGACTGATGTTTTCAGTTTTGCGGTCCTCGCGTTTGCGGAGGGCCTTTGCTTGTGCAACCTTTTCTTTAGCGAAGGCTGGCTAGCAAAAATGACACTAGCCGTTTGAGCAGGGTTTGCTTAAGCGAACCAGTTCTCACTTTAGCGATGATTGCTTAAGCGAAGCCCAGTTCGCAAAGGCGAGACCCCCTATTTTTGCGGGGTTCGCTTAAGCAAACATGTGCTCGCTTAAGCTACATCAGAGGGGGTTTATGCCTGCCATTTTCAAGGTTTCAACCATTTTTAACCATTTTGAGATTTGTAAAATCAGGTTTTGGGGTTATTATAGAATGAATAAGTTTTCTGATTTTATCTTGTTCTTGCTTTATCTTTCAACTTTTCTTTCATTTCGTTGGGTTGAAGCTGACTTGTCATGGTGGAATATACAAGTGTCATCAAGTCCATTTTTCGATCGTGAAAAATGGTATCAGAGCCCCAGGTTCATAGGTCTCACATGTGTTCACACTAAGTCGAAGTAGAGTCTCGAGGATCGATACAGAGACGCCTGTAATTATCTTTAAGAGGCAATGAAAATGGTTAGGAAACTTTCTTTTATTCATTCTTTCTTATCGTGCATGGTTAACTTCGCTAGTTTTGAGTTTTCGCGTGTTGTCATGGCAAATGCTGAGGATCAGAGCTTTTGTTTCCAAGGGTAAAAGGGAGGTAGTCCCCGAGACACTGGTTGAGACCCAAACTAGGGCTAGAAGCAGCGCCAAAGTAAGAGGTCGTGTTCGTGGAGTAGAACAGACTAGAGGTCGTGCACGTGGAGAAGCACCAACTAGAGGCAGATCTAGAGAGGTTTCTCCTAAGCCACAGGTCAAGGTTGCTGAGGACCAGGTTTCTCCCGGGTTTGGAGCTCCTTTGTTTGAGGAGAATTTGTTGAGGATGTTAGAGGTGTTGGAGAACTTCCCTCAGGGTGGTGTGGCAGGTACACCACATGGCTCTCAGACTGGATTTGGGGAACAGATCACAGGTCAGCAGGCTCTAGGTTTTGTGAGCTACCAATAGTTCCTGCATCGACTGTGGGTGCACAAATTTCTCCTGAGGTTATCCTGACGACAACAGATTAATAGTGTTATGAAATGTTTCAGAGGATGAAATCACCCCACTTAAGCGAGGATGCTTATAAATATTTGACTTTGTGCCATGATATGCTTAAGGCAGTGGATATTGGTGGTACTCATGGTGTTTGTTTTGTTGGAAATTTGTGAGCTCTAGACTAGTTGGGTCTTCTCCAGTAGAGTGGGTTCTCCAATGCTTTCTAGTAGTGCTTCATCCCTTATAGCGTGAGACAAGAGAGTCAATTGAGGTTTGAGAGCTTGACTCAAGACAATTTATTTGTGAATATGAGGCTTGTTTCTGTGAGATATCCAGGCACACCATGACTATTGTTCCGGATGAGGCGGAGAGACTCCCATGTTTGTGAGAGGGTTTACTTTCTCCATCAGGTCTTATGTGTTCAAAGAAGCCAGAGAGGGGCTTCATTCTAGTTCATTATGAGTATCGCCAATGAGGCATAGTTGATGGTTAGAGAGAAGTTTAGGGACCCCAAGAGAGCTCGATCATCTGGTTAGTTTTCTGGCACCTTATCTGGAGGTAGGGGTTCGCATAGAAGTAGAAACTCTTTTCAACGCCGTGGGCCGGTTCATGCATCGACGCCACCAGTTGAGTGTGGGCAGACAATCGAAGGATCCTATGGTTCTGGGTGAGATGGCCATGATAGCTCATCTGGTTCGTCACAATAGTTATTCGTGCCGAGGTCTTATAGTAGTGTGGTTATCCAGGTTATTTGATTCGATAATGTCCTTTGCATACTCACTTAGGACCCTAACTTACTTATTCAGCTACTCCAACTAGACGATTCAGCGCCTTCAGCCAAGGGTCGAGGTAGAAGTCAATCTAGTAGAGGTGGCGCGACTTCTGGTAGGGGGGCTTCAACTCCACAGGGTGAGGTCAGGGTACTACTCAGATTCTAAGGGATCGAGAGGGACAATGTTATGTTTTTTCAGGAAGGCTTGAGGCTGAGACTTCTGATGCTGTGATTATAGGTATTATCCCAGTTTGCCACCGACCTGTGTTTGTATTCTTTGATCCGGGGTCTACTTTCTGATCTGTTCCTACCTATTTTGGCAATTGGATTCGATATGATCTCTGATAGCATACTTGTGCCTATTCATAATTCTACACCAGTGGGTGAGTCATTGTTGATGGATTGAGTGTATCGATCTCGCCATATTTCTTTGGCCAAGTATGATACTTGGGTAGATTTGATCACTTTAGGGATAATATACTTCGATTTTATCTTGGGTATGGGTTGGCTCTCCCCGCATCATAATATTTTTTATCGTTATGCTAAGATTGTGACCTTAGTTATGCCGAGTGTCTCGAGAGTTGAGTGGACCGGTGCTAGTGGTTCTTATCCTACCAAAGTTATCTCATTTATTCGAGTGAAGAGATTGGTTGCTAGAGGGTTTTTGTCCTGTTTGGATTTTATTCGGTATACTAGTGTTGAACCACCTCTCATGGATTTTGTACCCATGGTTTGAGAGTATTCAGATGTGTTTCCTACTGATCTTCTAGGTGTTTCTCTGAATAGAGATATTGATTTTGCTATTGACTTGGAGCTAGGCACAAATCTCATCTCTATCCATACTTGTCATATGGATCCAGTTGAGTTGAATGAATTAAAGGATCAGTTACAGGACTTGTTGAACAAGGGATTCATTCACACTAGTATTTCTCTATAGGGTGCTCCTGTTCTATTTGTGAGGAAGAATGACAGTACCATGAGAATGTGTATTGAGTATGGATAGTTGAAGAAAGTAACATTGAAGAACAAATATCATCTTCCTCTTATTAATGACTTATTTGATCAACTCCATGGAGCTTTTTTGTTTTCTAAGATTACTTTGATCAGCTGAAGATTAGGACATCAAATATTCGTAATACAACTTTTTGGACTTGTTATGGGAACTATAAATTTCTTGTGATGTCTTTCGGTTTGACTAACGCCCTTGCAACATTCATGGAGTTGATGAATGGGGTGTTCTAACCTAATCTTGATTAATTTGTGACAGTGTTCATTGATGACATTTTGGTGTAATCCAAGACTAAAGAGGATCATGATCGACACTTGAAAATTGTGCTCCAGAGATTGAAGGAAGAGAAGTTATATGCGAAGTTTTGAAGTGCGAGTTTTGGCTTGATTCTGATGCATTTCAGGGACATGTGGTGTCCAAGAAGGGTATTCGAGTGGATCCAGCCAAGATTGAGGCAATTATAAGTTGGAACGGGCCTACTTCAGTCATCGAGATTTGGAGTTTCGTGGGACTTACAGGTTACTATAGATAAGTTTTTAAGAGTTTCTCCATTATTGTATGTCCTTAAACCAAATTAACTCGACAAAGTGTGAGCTTCCAATGGTCTGATGAGTGTGAGGAAAACTTCCAAAAGCTCAAGACCTTATTGACTTCGACTCCTCTTTTGAATTTACCTGAGGAGGGTGTAGACTTTACAGTTTATTGTGATTCTTTTGGAGTCGGGTTGGATGGTGTTTTGATGTAGAAGGGGAAAATGATCGCCTATGCTTTTAGAAAGTTGAATACCCATGAGAAGAACTACCCTACTCATGATTTAGAGTTGACAATCATAGTTTTTGTGCTTAAGTTATGGCGACATTATCTGTGTGGGAAAAATTATGATGTCTTTACCGATCATCGGAGTCTTAGTACATCTTCAGTCAGAGGGATCTGAACTTGAGGTAGCGTAGATGGCTTGATCTACTGAAGGACTATGACATCACCATCTTGTATCTTCCAAGAAAGGACAATGTGGTGAATGATCCTTTGAGTAGGAAAACTTCTAGCATGAGGAATCTTGCCGCTATCAGTTTTGATGAGAGACCATTGGCCAGAGATGTTCAGAGATTAGCCAGCAGTCTCATCAGCTTGCAGATTTTTGAAAAGAACGATGGTTTAATTCCTTTCATAGAGGCCCATTCTTTCCTAGTTGAGCAGATCCATGAGCACCATTTTGATGATGAGAAGTTGTTTCTCATTTTAGACAAGGTGATGAGAGGGACATTCAGGAGGTTGTCCTTGATTCTGATGATGTCTTGAGGATCGAAGACAGGATTTGTGTGTCGAAGACAACGAGTTGATTAGATTGATTCTTGAAGAGGCACATTGTTCTCGATATTTCATCCATTCGAGAGCGGCGAAGATATATCATAATCTGACCAAACATTACCGGTGGTTTGGCACGAAGAGGGACATTGTAGACTTTGTTTCAATGTGTTGACTATTAACATGTCGAGTGTGAGCACTAGCGGCCCAGATGTATATCTTAGAGGATGTCTATTCCTATTTGGAAGTGGGAACATATCACTATGGACTTTGTTGTGGGTTTTCCTACTACAGTGAGTGGTTATGATTCCATTTGGGTGGTTGTTGATAGGTTGGATAAGTGATCCCACTTCATTCTGGTACATGTGAAGTATACAGTACAGAAGTTAACCCATTTATATATCATCCAAATCATGTGACTACATAGAGTCCCTATTTTCACTATCTTTGATCGAAGTTCTTTGTTCACTTCCTATTTCTTGAAGGATTTATAACATGGTTTGGGTACTCGGTTAGATATGAGTACAAATTTCTACCCTCAGACTGACTGAGCAAAAGATTCAAGTGTTGGAGGACATGCTGTAAGCTTGAGTGATTGACTTGGTGCCAGATGGGATCAATATTTGCCCTTAGCGGAGTGTGCCTACAACAATAGTTATCACTCCAATATTCAGATGGCCTTATTTGAGATGTTGTATGGAATATAGGGTAGTTCTTCGATTGGTTGGTTTGATTTGGCTAAGATGGACTCTTTAGATATAGAATTGCTTGAAGATATAGTGGAATAGGTCCGTATGATTTAGGATAAATTATTGGTAGCCCAGAGTTGACATAAGAGTTATGCAGATCGGAGAGTTCGAGCCTTAGTATTTATGGAGGGTAATCATGTGTGGCTCCGAGTATCACCCATGAAGGGTATGATGAGGTTCGGAAAGAAGGGAAATCTTAGCCCTAGATTCATTGGACCTTTCTAGATTTTGAGTCGAGTAAGAGAGATTGCTTCAGTTAAGGTGCAGTGGAATCACAATTCAGTTGGTAAGGCGACTTGGGAGATAGAGCCAGATATGCATGCTAGATATCCTCAACTTTTTGAGGCTTCAAGTACTTTCTTTTACTTTATGTTCGAAGACAAATATGATTTTTAGTGGTGGATAATATAATGACTTGAATGGTTATTTTTCAAAATCTTTGTAAATTATCGTTTTATCCCTCTGGATCTTAACCCTGAGTCTTTTTTGAGTGAGACTGGAAAGTTTGTTTCGAGATTTGAGTAAAAAGTTGTGAAATTTGTAAGCTTTGAGTTTGGAACGCTAAACTTAATTAAAAGTATTTTTTGGAGTCTTTTGGAATTCTGAGTGTCGGAATGGAAGTCCATCGATTTCATCAGTTTCGTAATTTGGGAATAGTTTTAGAGAGACGTTGTCGGTTTTAGATTTAGAGTCTTTTTGAGGATTTGAGGTTCTAAGTTGAAAATTTGTGGAATATTAGCGTTTGGGTTGACCTTGGTAAACATTCATGGTTTGGCTGCTCATATCGAATTTTGAGAGTTCAATCGGATTTGAGGGATGATTTTAGGCCTAGGTGAGGTATTGATTGAATTTTTAGAGGTCCCGAGCTTGATTTGACCTTTTTAGGCATTATGTTCATTTCTCGTGACTTTCACAAGTTTCAGGTCAATGAGACCTCAGATGTGTGTTTCGATGGTTTCATTGAGTCTCGAATGTTAAGTATAGTCAATTTACATATATGATTTGTGTGTACGGGGTTCTGAACGAATCTCGAGAGTCACTTTGATTATTTTTGTGTTGGCTGATATTTCTGGTCAGTCCTCACGTTTGTGAAGGGTCTTCACTTTTGCGACCTTCACTTTAGCGAAGGCCGGCTCGCAAAAGCGAGACTGGCTGTTTGAGCAGGGTTCACTTAAGCGAACCAAGGCTCACTTTTGCGATGATTACTTAAGTGAAGTCCATTTCACAAAAGTGATACCCCCATTTTTTGCGAGATTTGCTCAAGCGAACCTGTGTTTTCTTAAGCGACATCAAAGGGGGTTTATGCCTATCATTTCGGGGTTCTTTAGCCTTTTTTGACCGTTTTGAGCTATCTAAAACCTTTGGAGGCAATTTTGAAGAGATTTCTTATGCTAAATCATTTGGGTAGGCTTTTTGTTACCCTAAAACTTCATTTTCCTTTGATTATTTATGGATTTTAACATCAAAACTTGAGATTTTGATTGGCAAATGATAAGGTTTTCCAAAAACTTGAGTTCTTAACTAAAATCGTGATTGTGAATTGATTTTAATTTTTTTTGTCAAAATGATTTTCACCGATGAGTTCCAAATGCCTTGGGTAATGTTTTCAAGTAAATATTTTCATATTCAAACCTCATTTTCGAATTTGGGTTTTTGGAGTTACTTTATAATCTTGTAGAATCGTGTATTTTCCTTTATTGCGTGTGTGGGGGAGCAATGAGAATGAGATGATGGACTCATTGTTCCACTTGATTAATCTTAGTGAATAAAAATGGGATCAATGAAAAGACAACATATTGATCATAATGCTTTTGAATTGCCTTATTGTGGCCCCTATTTTGATTGATTGATTGAATACTTTGATGGCATAAATGTGGACTTGAATTGCTTGAATTGTTGTCTCTTTCTTATGGTGTGAAATTGCTTATGTGATTGATTGTTGTACACTGTGAAGAGAAGTGTGATATAAAGCCTAAGGGAAATGGTTATGGCTAGTCAAATGAAATAAAATAGAAGGAAAATGGTTCAGGATAGTAATGTGATATAAAGCTGATGGAAAATAGTTCCGGCTAGTGATATTCATGTGCTGAAAGAAAATGGTTTCGGCAAATGGTATGATATAAAGTTGAAGGGAAATGATTCCGGCTAGTGATGTGATATAAAGTTGATGGGAAATGGTTTTGGCCAGTGATATTGTACCGAAGGGAAATGGTTTCGACAAGAGTTGACTATTGTGATTTGATACATTTTGATACTTGTGATTGATCTCCTCGTTAGTTGTGATTGATCTACTTGTTACTTGTGATTGATATACTTTCTACGTGATAGTTGTTGAATTGTGATTATTGAACTGTGTGGTTAAGCCTTGTGAACGGTGTGTTATGAAATTGTTTGGTTTGACTGATTTCTATGCAAGTGGTAGTTGAGGAGGTTTGGTTGGTGATGAAAGGAGTACCCATTTTCTAGCTAGTTTGCCTTGTTTATTTGGTTACTTGTTGAGTATCATGTTGGTTGGTACTCACTCTTTGCTTCTACACTTGTGTAGGTTCCGAGTCCGGTATCGCGTGTTTTCTCTTCTTCTTCTTCTCCTAATTACGAGGCTTGTCAAAGGACTTTTTAGAGGTAGCTGTTTGTCACCCTGGCGGCCCCTATTGTTTTTATGTTACACTTTGTTCTATTTGAGAAACAAAGACACCGTGACTTATAATTATGTTTTCATTCCGCACATTATGTATTAGTGAATAAGTTTTCTGTTTTTATCTTGTTTTTACTTTATCTTTTTGTTTTTCTTTCGTTTCATTGAGTTGAGGCTGAGTTGTCTTGGTGGAAATAGATAAGTGTCATCACTTTCATTTTTGGATCATGAAACTTACACTCATCTATTAGATGATTGATATGCCCTATCAGATTTTCTAAAAATGCATCTTTGTTGATAGACACCAATTGTCATTCATTTAAGATTTGTGTCACATTCCTCATATGTTTTTCCAAGATTATTGATTTGCTGCTAACATTCTGTAATAGAGCCTCTACCTCAAGGTTACTCTTCTTAGATGGTTCCATCTAGGGAGCCATTATCTTACTATTTCTCACTTACAAAAATATTTGGTGTTTGAAACATTAGAAAGCTTATTAGTATTAAATTAAATTTGGTAGGTTTTTTTGGCTGGGCGCAAAATGTAATTTATAAGTCAAACTATTTCAGTCACCTTATTATCTATACACTTAATGTCATTATATGTGGCCTTCTCCGCAGTTTGAAGAGATTGTTTCTGTCATCTAGGCGCTAAAGTTAGCTTACAGACGGAGCAATTTGTAAAGCACACCTAACCTCTTAGATCGTTATTGTGATTGTTATTCTTCAATCACGTATCATATGATGGATGTTTCATAATCGAATTACCCTAAAACTTACTGATATTCTTTGATTGCATTTTGTGTTTCCAAATGCATGCAAAACTAGTACTGCTTTAGTTGAACTTGCAGACTTCCTTTCATATGTATCAATCCAACAATCGAGACTTGATTCCCTCAGCTGACTGTCAACACGATGCATCACATTTTCTTCGCATGCACAATAGTATCTTGTGAAACTTGATTCCCTAGCAAATACCATGAAGCACTGAATATGTAAAGACCTAATATATAATATAAAAGTCTCTTTAAACTGTCCGTCCGTGTATATAAGTTTTAAATTCCAATTTTACATAACCAATGATGCATTGGTTCCAAGTGTCTGGTAGACCAGGAAGGCACCAATTACTACAATCATTAACAGGGTGCTGACCACTCTATGCTGATGGATGAGCATCTTTCCTTGATTGTGACAAAATTAATGTGAGGTCAAGGAGATAAACTTGTGTCTTAATACTACTTAGTACTTTGTTAACAACAATAGTAGATGCTGGAACCTGATGAACCCCATTCTTTGCCCCTAATTAATCAAAATGTAACATAATTAATTGATGCGACTGATCATAAGCTTTGGAAGTTGCAAATTTAGGGTATGTTTAATACGACGAAAGTCATATTTTGTGTTTTCTAATATTTGATTGATGAGTGAAAAACATTATTTATAAGACGATATATATAGATTGATAATAATATTAGCGAATTTGAGATTGTTTTGATGAATCTTTTGAGTAGTACTAGAGATTAATAGTAATATCAGAGGGTGTGTTTGGTACAATGAAAAATGTTTTTATGAAAAATGAGTAATTTTTTAAATTTATTTTTTGGTGATTCGTATCATTAATATACGAAAAGTATATATATAATTTAGGCAAACATTATGGAATGAAAATGGTGGGCATCTCGTTGGTAGGGGTGGAGTTAGTGTTTGTGGTCCGGAGCGCGATGGTGGGATCTTGGGAGGTAGGGCAAGGGTGTGAAGGAAACAAATATCAATGTGAAATGTCATTTATGAAATTTGTTTATATGTACTTCCACTATTGATATCATTATTCTGATTTTTAAAGAGTTGAACATGAAAAATTGAAAAATATTTTTTACAATCTTCCTTCATACCAAATCTATCCAAGTGTTGGTTGAAACAAATAATATAAGTTAAGAGTTTGGATTGTTGGAAGGAAAATGACTTCCGCCATCCGCCCACAAGTAATGGATATCCTTACCTTTGATGAAAAATGTTTTCCATTGAAAATAACTTTTATCATATGGAATACCAGAAAATATTTTTTTCTCCTAACAAACACACCCTTAATGTATATATTTAAAGCCATATGATATTAGTTCAAGATTTGAAAAAAATAGTTAAATATAATCGGAAAAAACCAAACTTACGCGTGATGAGTGGGAAAAATGCCCTTGAAGGAGACTTCGGTTTTAGAAGAATCAACATTTTGATCAACCCATCTTGCCAAGTTGTTAGGCATTTGTAAAATGCCATCTGACGGTCCATATCTTTTGACACTTTTGTGCCTTCTTGCATATAGTCTCATCTACAACAATAAAAATTGTAAAATTGATCCTTTCATGTGAAGCTCTACTTCTAAAACAATTGATAAGGTCATTTACTCGATTATACTGATGGCTTTGCTATCGATGAATCAAGATATGATGCCGGTCTATTAGACCAAAAATGTTGCTAGTGGATATGCCAAAAATGTCTACTTGAGCACACTCAAAGTTGGAGGGCATAAATGTAATATGAGGTCAACTTAGAAGGCACATGTATATTATGCCAATACTGAATTTAAGAAAAACTTATTGATTTCGTTCGAACCCCTCTTTAGTAATGTAGCTATGTCCATGTACGGATTCAAGTCTTGTTGCACCTATTATCAATTATCTTTTGATATATTTAGCTCATAAAAGAGAATCAGACTTGCACGTACTTGACATATAAAAAAAGGAATTAGATCTGCACATTGATGACTCATTTCTTTGTGTGTATCTTTTGAATTACTTGAAGAGAGATGAAAAGTAGAAGGTAGATATATATGTTATACCCTTGAGATTTTGCCTTGTGAGTCCACCAATGCCAAGAGTTGAAAATAAACATGTCCATTCCTTTCCATGCATCACCTTGTTGTATAGAATCCAATTTCAACTCTCTTCCATTTTTTTCTCTTACTATATCTACCAAATATGGGGTTCTAAAAAAGGAATCCATTCTCTTGTGAAAATCATTAAGAGAATCAGCAAGAGAAAAATGTGGGAGAGGTTATAGTAGCTAGTATTTTCATTAAGGTGATTAGAAATGTAAAGAAATAAATATATGAATAACTTAAAGGATTCATTATTCATTACAACAAAAATAATTTTTACCGGTAGTAAATATACATTTTAACAAAGAATGCTAAAGCCCACGTGAAGCTTATATATATATATATATATATGTATGTATGTATGTATGTATGTATGTTGCAACTCGTTAGAGAAAGTGATCAAAATACTTCTTAATGTATTGGTGTTACTTTTTTGTGATCCTTAATATACCTCACTTGATTAAATTATTATTTGTAATGTATAATAAAAAAATATTCATTCTAGTCCTTTACTCTGAACCTAACAAATTTATCAAAAAAGGGTACTGTTATGTTTAATTGTGAACTTCACGTGGCTGACAAAAATTATCGTTACTATCTTCTTTACTTGCTCCAAAAGAAAGAATATCCGTGAAATATATGTATTCGAAATTCAAAAGTTTCTTGCAATATAATATGAGAATTTTAGTTTGAAAATGTAAAAAATAGGAAACAAATGTTCATTCCTGCTGTTTGGATTTTTTCCCCTTTTATCGTGTCCAATTGGCCCAAACAATTTTCTTGGAGATTAATACGCCCCAGATGGCTTTGGAGATAAAAATATGTTAGAAAAAATAAAGAAAATAATTTTAAATTTTACGGAGCACGTCATTAATTATGTGGGGGAATTTTTATTTTTTTTATATGTGATGTCCCGTTGAATTGGAAAGATGGAAATCTCGTGTTTCATATTCATCGAACCACCATCACCATGTTGATAATTACTTGTTGTACAGCTAATAAAATTATTAAACTAAGGTCAAGGAATATTTTCAATTATTATGAGATATTTAGTGTCCTTTATGCCACGAATAGGATAATAAATTATACATATGCAGTATGCTTGCATGGAAAAAGACATAAAATGATGAAAAGTGACCTAAATAAAATATAATATAGTACTAATACTTTATTCTTTTTCATAGATTATAGAATCCAAATTGGCAAGCAGAAGATCTTTTTTAATATCGAATTATTGGCATGATAAGGTATTAATTGTTGGTTTTACTTTAGCTTTATTAACGTGTTTCATGCTGTCAATTATCTTGTATATCTCAATAGTCCTGTTGTTGTGTCCCAGGGAATATTTAAAATCATAGTAGGATTTAGAATTTTAATTGAGGTGTGTCAAAATATAAAAAAGTAAAATTACGTAGAAGTTAAGGAGTGTCATATGTACTCCCTTCGTTCTATTTTGTATGTCATTCCTTTCTATAAATATCTGGATCACAATACTTGTCATTTTATAAAATTTATGCATAAGTTACCAAATTTTGCCTATTATACCCTTGATAGAATAGTTAATTAATCTTGAAAATGTATTCATCATTTATTATAAAGTTGACTTAAGAAAACATTAAATAAGGATAGAAGGGTAAAGTTACATCATTTCTTAATGTAAGTACAAAGTAAAAATGTGACATATAAAATGAAACGGAGAGAATAATATACATACATTAAAAATATATTTTCATCTAATTACATAGTGTAATTTTCTAATTAAGTATGTCTGAAATAGACCGCAACTTTTTGAAATAGACTGCAAAAAAAGACGTAAACAAGGCAAATATTATCTTCTTCTTTTTTTCTAATTAGAATAATATTTATTGAGAAGAAAAAAGTGACCTACCCACTCTCACTTAGAGATCACAAAATTATTTCATAATATGCTTGTCACGCCCCGAGCCTACACCCTGGGCGGGACCGGCACTCGGAGACCATTGCTGGCCCCAAGCGAACCCTTGGCCTGACTTTCTTAACTCAGCGGAAACTTAACTCAACAGCACAACTCAATGAAATGAAAGGTTATAAAACAACCAACTGATGCATAACTTGCCAAAAGGCAACTCGAGTCTCAAAATAGAATATTTACATATATACATAGATAAGAGACTCAAAACTAACTGACTGACTGTCTATGAAGCCTCTAAAATACTTAGATGGATGTTGGGACAGACCCCGCAACA
>NW_006239710.1:16300-18989 GCF_000226075.1 Solanum tuberosum | reverse complement strand
GACGACACTATATAAATGTCGTATTAAGCTGTTTAAATGTCGTAAATTCATTTTCCGACATTTAATTTACATTTACTTCAAATGTCAAAAATTTGAGTGTCGTAAATTATTCGACACTTACGAAAATGTCGGTAATTATTAAGCAACATTTAGTTACGACATATACAAAAATGTCGATAATAAATGAACGACATTTATTTATGACATGCACAAAAAATGCCGAGAATAAATTAACATTTATTTACAACATATACCAAAAATGTCACTCAATTTCCAAACATTTAGGTTAATGACGGTATTAAATAAATGACATATAAATAATATCAGTTAAGTTTTTTGACATTTAGATTAATGTTGGTAAAAAAGTTTTTCTGACATTTATAAATGTCACGTTAAAATTTTGTAACATTTCAAATAGCGTTGATTTCAAATTTATTAAAATATTAATCTATTCAATTTTTTACATAACACAAATATTCATATTCAATTTGTATATTCATAAATGCCAAACTTTACAAACATGGAATATATGTGATGTAAACACATTTTAAATCTAAACTAAAGAAAAAAGTAATAATATTACAAGTACTTTGAACAAATTAAATAATAAATCAAAGAATTTGTTATGTGTAAAATAAAATTCTAATCTATCCAGCTTAAAAATAAAAGAAGAACAATTCCAAAATCCATCTAAATTAAAATTACTCTAACGAATTAATTCCTTAGCTTGTTGAATAATTTCCGCAACAAAACTTTATGGAATCATCTCTTTACAAGCCAAGCATTTGTTGTAAATAATAGATCTCACTTTCTACAAAAATCCTGCACAAAAAGTTCACATTAATAAAATTAGAACTATATAATATATATAATAAAGAAACAGAATGTCTAATGATTTGTTTAAAATATATATAACTTTTTTTTGGCCAACTACCAATCTTTTTTATTATGTTAACCTGGAAAAAAATATAATTATTAGATTGTTAGCCGAAAAATTTATATAATTCAAAAGTCGTAATACATAAATACATATACAAACACTAAAACTTTGATTCAGAAAAATTAAAACCAAAAATTCAAAAACATAAAGAATCGTAATACATAAATACATATACAAACACTAAAACTTTGATTCAGAAAAATTTAAAACCTAAAATTCAAAAAACATAAAGAAAAACAAACTAGAAATATTTTTTCTTTCTTTTCATTGTTTTCTGCAAGGATCCAGAACAATAATGAGTTCATCACATAAAAATGAAAGGAAAGAAAGAAGATTTATAGTTTAAAACTATTTTTCTCATGCAGAAGTTGATGGGGAAATGGGAGAGGAGTATTGCGGCTCCTGTGGAAAAGAATGTAAATAGGGCTAGGTTTTGGGGATCTTAATTGTCTTCCTTAATTTTATTATTTTATAAATATCTTTTACTTTGTTTTACTTGTATTACAAATTCTATAAATGTAACTAACAATTATGGCTAAAACATTACCTATTATAAATAATGTAAAAAGCAAAATAAAATTACGTAGCACTTTAATTTATATTTAAGCTTACAAGTAAGACTTATTTAATAGTTAATTAGTAAAAGATAGAGAGTTTATTATAATTAATTACATTATATTTATGCATCAAATTTTATTTTCCAGAGTTAAATTCAAAGAGTGAGAAATTTCTTAAAAAGATTTAGATTTTAATATTAGGTGCAAATGTCGATATTAGCAACTAAATATTTTTGACATTTGTGTCATAACTTTTTAACGTTATTTTACCAAATGTCATTGTTTTTACGATATTTGTATATAATGTTGTTGTTTTTACGATATTTACATCAAATGTCATAATTTTTATGGCATTTTGCCCAAATGTCACTAATTTTACGATATTTTACGTCAAATATCATTGTTTATACGACATTTTATGGTAAATGTCATTGTTTATATGCCATTTTATGATAAATGTCGTTGTTTTTATGACATTTAAATTAAATATCATTATTTTTGTGACATTTTTTTCGTAATTGTCAAGAAAATCTCTATTTCTTGACATTTTTTTCAAATGTCACTAAATAAATGTTGTCATATCTCTACTTTCTTGTAGTGTGAGAAATGAACTCAACTTTAAACTCTTGACTCAACTTGAAACTTGAGACTCTTTACTTAGCTTGAAACTCTAAGCTCTTTACTTGACTTAAAACTAGAGTCTTAAAATGAAGTTAAACCATTCAATAAAGACTCTTGAACAACTTTAAGAACTTGCTTGACTTACTTCTTAACTTTGCTTGACTTGGAAAGTAACTCTCCTTGAATTGGATTTATGGATTCAAGGTGTTTGATCACATGTTACGGATGAGTTCGGGAGGTTTAAATGCACCTTAGAGTGTTGGAAACAACTATAAAACATAGGTACAATACCAAGGAACATGCATGGGAAGATATGAAGAGAAAGAGGGAACTTGGCGTCCTTGGCGCTCTGCAAGGCGCGGAGCGCCAGCCCCAAAACTTCAGAGGGGGGACTGCTGGCGCTCTGCTAGGCGTGGCGCCCCAAGGGGGAAAGTTCAGAACCCCTTTCGAGGCGCGCTGGCAGGCGCGACGCGCCAACCCTTCGCCCAGAAAACTCGACTTTTTCTCCCTCTTTTTCCAACTCTAAACCACCCTAACTTCAAAGGTTTCAACCCCAACCACTAAGGATCAT
>NW_006239710.1:12308-16203 GCF_000226075.1 Solanum tuberosum | reverse complement strand
TTTTCAATTTCAAAAATTATTTTCTACTCTAGTAAAAATAAAAGATATTTCTCAAAAATATTTTTCATTCATAAATCAAACACTAAAAATCTTTTCCGGAAAATATTTTCTAATCACCAACCAAACATGAGAAAATAAGTCAAAAATTAACTTGTTTTCCAAGAAAACATTTTCTAGGAAAACATTTTCCATGGAAAACATTTTCCTTCATACCAAACACACCCTAAAAGTTGAGTGAAGAGAGTAGAATAGGATTGCACCTCATCGGTTCCGCCATTGTTAGAAGAGGTTTGAGCCATAATGTTTTTTAGTTTCTTTGAGAATTTGAAACAGATTAAAAAGGAGGAAAATGAGTGAGAAGACTATTCCAAGTGTTGAATTTAAAGAAAGGAAAAAAGAAAGATATGTGGTCCTAATTTGATGACCCATTTATTTGTCATAATGTAATAATAAGTATAGTATTTGGTTGCATATATGTAATTATATAATTAAATATTGAAAATTAAAAAGAGAATTAGAAGTTTATATTTGACAAATAAGTGCATTTATGAAATGGAAGCTTGACACTTGCATCCGAAGTCTTGTGCGATAAAAAGTACGGTAGACACATAAATTTTATTGGATTTAATTCATACAAAATTTGGATTAAATTCATGTTTATTTGGATTGAATGATTAATTTGGGCTTCACAAATAAATAAGTCCATTTTTATTAAATTCAAATTCAAGGTCCATTTCACCTTGAAGCCCAAACCCATGCCACGTGTCACAATGACTAGGCATCCAAGACCAACAAGGTGACGCCACATGTCCAAATGAGGTGGTAGTCCCAGTCAAATGCAAGAACCAATCACAACATGCCAAGTGTCAAAATGACATCCTTGGCCAATCATATGCAACCTTGTCCACCCCCTACAACTATAAATAGGGGATGTACATGACATTCTAGGATGAAGAAAACTCTTCAACAAGCATTCTGCAATTGGAGGAAGCTACACCATCAACTACATAGCTTTTCGAAGGAGTCATCAATGGAGTTCTTCCCGGAGATCGACTTGAAACGACGAAGCGCTTTCCGACGTTCCCGGAGATCGACAACATCTCAAGGAGGTCTACATCATCCAATATTTCAAGAAATACGCTACTGAAGGCCCTCGAATCTTGGAGAATCTTAGGAGAGAGAATCAAGAGAACAACAGAATTGTACTCACAACGATTCATCAATAAAAACAACATTTTTCTTTTATTTATTTTGCTTGCAGTTGATTTTCAGCACTTACGAAAATTTGTTGCGAACAAATTTGGCACGCCTAGTGGGACCAATTCTTCTCTTCATCTCTTCCTCCTACAAATAAAAAAGCAAGTTTAACTTTGCAATGGCCTTCATAAAGATCAATGATGTTTCATGTAAGGACCCTACTGTTGCCACATTAGTTGATTTAGGTGATGTTGATCCAGTCACTCGACGTGAGTTCAAGACAAGTGCCTTGAATGGATCTGAATATTTCACCTCTTTGGAGATGGCAAGAAAGATCAAGTCTCAAATGACACTCAAAACTGCAATCGATGGGGGCAACATCGTATCTAAGTTGTTTGATGAACTCTCTCACTCTGACTTCAACTTTGGTGAATATAAGAATTCAACGGATTCTTCAATTTCAACAAAGGTTAACTCCTTGATGGTTGATGCAACTGACATGGACGAGAAGTTCGCAATGATGGAGCAAACCATTGAAGCCTTGAAGAAATTTATTGATGACAAAGATCTCCAAATCACCCAACTTATGCGCAAGTTAGATCTCTACAACTCTGGAGAGTCACATCATATTCTAACAATACAAGAAAAAGTTGATATTGATTCTCCCACCAAGCTAATTGACTCTCAAAGCGCAAATTTATTTGCTTCAGTAGATACTCTAACAGTTCAACAACTACAAGACATGATCATAAACACCATTAAAGCTCAATATGGTGGCCCGCCGCAAAGTTCCTTAGAATATTCAAAGCCATATTCTAAGCGAATCGAGGTTCTACTGATGCCAATAGGATATCAACCACCAAAATTGCAACAATTTGATGGAAGGGGAAATCCAAGGTAACATATTGCCAGTTTCCCCGAGACTTGTAGCAGTGCCGGTACACATGGTGATCTTCTTGTCAAGCAGTTTGTTTGTTCTTTAAAAGAAAATGCCTTTGATTGGTATACAAACTTAGAGCCTGAATCAATTGATTGTTGGGAGCAATTGGAAAATCAATTTTCTCAATCGTTTCTACAGTACCCGTCGTACAGTGAGCATGATGGAATTGACAAAACAAACAAAGTAAGGATGAACCCGTAGTGGACTACATCAATCGTTGGCGAATGTTGAGCTTCGATTGCAAAGACCAACTTTCTGAAATCTTTGCAGTTGAAATTTGCATACAAGGGATGCATTGGGGCCTTGTATATATCCTTCAAGGAATTAAGCCTCGAACTTTTGAAGAACTAGCTACACGTGCTCATGACATGGAGTTGAGCATTGCAAGCCATGGAAAGACATCGCATGTCTTTGATCAAAGAAAAGAAGATACACAATTCAAAGAGTCACTAGACTACACAACTAATGAGTCCATGGCGGTAACCACGACTTCTATGAAGGCCTCCACGAGACAAAAGTTGAAAGAGATCGATGCGCATCAACAAACGCGAGAAGTGAAAAATCAATCTACCTTGAAGGAGTTAATTAAAAGCAAAAGAGTATCCCTTTTCGGACTCTGACGTTCCTGCGATTCTTGATAAGCTGCTAACCAAGAAAGTCATTGCACTCCCAGAGTCAAAGCGACCCAAAGAATCCAATAAAGTTGATAATCCTATGTATTGCAAATTCCACCGCATCATCGGTCATCACACTACAAAATGCTTCATTATGAAGGAAAAGATCATGACATTGGTACGAGAGGGAAATATCATTATTGACGATGGTGAGACAGCTAAGACAAATCATGCTAGTGTCAAACTTGATTATGATTCAATTTCAGAAGTTCTACGTCCTGTGGCATCGCCAAAAATTGAAGAAGATGTCATCATATTGCAGTTTGGGAGCTTTGAACCAGTTGAAGTTTCCGCCTTGAAGAAAACAACAAACACATCCAAGGTAGATGACTTCTCCAATAAAAAGAATGACGATACTTGGATTTTGGTCACTCGCAAAAGGCAAAAACATCAAGGGACTTCTAAACTCCCACTTTCAAAAGTCGACACAAAATCAAGTACAAATCAGCTTCAACAATGCGAAAGCATAAAATCCAATACCAAATCGAAGTACATTAATGCTTCATCACAAAAGGTTAGAAGGACAATTACATTGATGGAATTCTTCCCTGAAATGCTCTTAGATGCATGAGCTTAAACTGCAAGTTGAAATACTCCTCAACGTACGAGCCTAAACTGCATGTTACAACGCTCCTTAAGGTACGAGCATAAACTACATGTTACTCCTGGCCCGCAAGAGTATAAACTGTGTACGGCCCAAAAAAAAAACTCATCATCCTGAACTACGATATGACTTGATCCTCTTCACCGAGGTACGTAGGCGCTTGGAGTAATCACTCTAAGCTCAGTCACATGAGTAAAAAAAAAGGAGTTTGGTGGCATTGCGTGATCATCACAATAGCTCTTTAAAATTATGTAGCTAGCACATGAGTTCAAATGCGTCACAAATGAGTATGGCTGGCAACGGAACCGGAACCGGGACTGACCGGAACCGGAACGGAACCGGGCACCACGGGCCGGAACCGAACCGGAACCGGTAATTCCGGAAAAAAACCAATGTACCCGTCCCGGACCGGAAACCGGGTCCCAACTGTTATAATTTTAATTTTTTTTTATTAAAATTAAAAAATTAGGAACATTACAC
>NW_006239710.1:753-8987 GCF_000226075.1 Solanum tuberosum | reverse complement strand
CGAGAATAAGAGAATTTAGAGAGTAGAGACTAGAGAGTAGAAAGATTAGAAGATATTTTTGTGAGTGAAAAGAATGAAAGATTAGGGGTATTTATAGTTAAAAAAAAGAATGAAAATGTAGTTTTAAGAAGTTTGGGGTATTAAAAAAAGTTTGGGGGGTAGGGAGGTGTAAATGGGGGGTTATGGGGTGAAAGAGCCGTTGGTGGGGCCCAAAACCCGTTGCCCAACGGCTCTCAACGGCTATAATTTAAAATTTTTGATTTAAAAAATAAAAAAATAAAAATCTGAACGAACCAGACCGGGACGGACCGGTAAATCCCGGTTTCCGTCCCGTTACCCCTCCCGGTCTGGCACAATACCGGATAGAACCGGTACAATCCGGAACCGAGACGGAACCGGTAACGGACCGAAACGGACCGGAACCGGTACCGGTACCTCCCGGTTCCGTTGCCAGCCTTACAAATGAGCAAAGGAGAAGAGTTGAGCAAGACATCTTAGCTGACTTCAAACACACATTTGTAAAAATCCGCAAAGGTTGTGACCATGATTTTCACATATATTGAAGTTCTTGGAGTCGACTTCACAACGTAAAAACCGGTTCGTGATTCAGAGGTATCTACGCCAAGTTATGAAGTTTCTACCACGACTGCACAAAGTTGCAAAATAGACCATCAGATTTTGAAATTAAACTGAGCAGACTTCAAAGACATATTTGTGAAAATCCATAAAGGTTTTGGCTGTGATTTTTACGTATCTTGTACGTCTATGAGTTATGCTTCCAATGAAACAAGAATCGCATCATTTCGAGGCTCCTACGCTGAGTTATTGATTTTCTCCCAGAGTTACTCGAAGCTGGAGAGTGGAGCGAGGCAGAATTTACTTTGAAAATAAATATGTACTAATCTGGAATTCTTTTGGCCGTGATTTTTACATATGTTGTATGTCTATGAGTTATGCTTCCTATTAAATAAGAATCACATCATTTCGAGGCTCCTATGCAGAGTTATTGATTTTCTCCCAAAGTTGCTCAAAGCTAAAGAGTTGAGCGAGGCAGAATCGTGAGTTGAATTTGAAGCGATATCTGTACCAATCCACAAAGTCTTTGTCCGTGATTTTTATACATTGTGTAGTTCTTTGAGTTGTCTTTCCAACGGAAAAAGAAAATCGTGAATTCAATACTCCTACTTTGAGTTATGAATTTTATACTACAGATGCGCAAGCTGAAAAGCCGAGAAATACAAAATTGTGACCTGACTTTGAAGCGATATTGGTACTAACCCATAGTCATTGGCCGTGATTTTTACATATACTGTAGTTATTTGAGTTTTTTTTCCAACGGAACAAGAAGCACATGATTTCACTAATCATAGTCCAAGTTATGAATTTTCTACCATAATCGTGCAAAGTTGGAATCACAAAGTGTAAGGAATTTGAGCTCCATGTACTTCCAAGAAGTCATAAGATTGGTCCAAGGTCTTCTCCAAATTGAAAGGAAGATGTCAGTCCACACTATAGCCTGAACAATGAGATTATCCGCAATCTAGTTCGTTGATGTTTGGAGGCCTACACCAAGTGTTTCTCTTGCCATCTCCACATCGGGTGCTTTCTCGTCGGAAATGAAATGAAAGTACTCCAAATATTTCTCTCGTGGAGCCGCAAAAAGGGGATGAAATGGAGGGGGCAAGTTCTCTTTACCAAGGCTGAAAGGAAGGTGAATGCCTCGAGTGAGTTTTCTGCCAACATTGCTAGGATGAGATGAGTGGTTCCACGCCAAACATATGAACAACTCGTGCAACTTCTAAGTGATTTAAGCTTTTTCAGAAACCTGAAATGAAAAAAATAATATTGGAGTCATCGGTGCCAATTGCACGAAGTTTTCAATTTTTTCTTGGTTTGATCTACTTCTGATAACACATGTAGGAAGTGCATGACCCTTCAATATCGCATGACAAATGTGAGCAGCAGCACAACAATCTTGTTCGACATACCGGTGCCAGTAACATGAAGCTTTGAATTACGGCCAAATTGGATCTTGAACATCAATCTCCCGTGTCTAAGAAACATGTCAATGCATAAATAAGGATACAACCACAAGCATTACCTGCAAGAAAGAGAAACAAGAAAAATCTAAAAGACACAAATCTGTGAGGAAAACGGCAAAATTTGAAGACCAACTTCAAAAATCATTTCTGTCAATTCAGGAAGAGTTTGACATTGATTTTTGGACATTTCACAGTACTACAAGTCTAGTTTCTTGAGAACCAACCCGCTTGTCATTTGAAATCTCCTACACCAAGAAAAGGATGGTTTTGCGGGATTGCACGTAGCTGTGAGAAGAACTGATTTGGGGTCAAACTTCAAAATTTCATTCCCATCAATTCGGAAGGTGTTTAATGTTGATTTTTGGATATATCGTAGTACGAAAAGTCTAATTTCTCCAGAATCAAGCCGCTTGTCGTTTGAATGCTCCTACACCGAGAAAAGGACGTTTTGGCGAGATTGTGCATAACTGTGAGGAGAACTTCCAGATTGAATGACCAACTTCAAAATTCGATTTCCGTCAATCCGGAAGGTTTTTAACCTTGATTTTTGGATATGTCGTAGTACCAAAAGTCTAGTTTCTCCAGAATCAAGTGGCTTGTCGTTTGAATGCTGCTACACCGAGAAAAGGATGTTTTAGCGAGATTGCACATAATTATGAGGAGAACTTCCAGATTTGATGACGAACTTCAAAAATCAATTTCCGTCATTACAAAAGGTTTTTGACGTTGATTTTTGGATATGTCATAGTATTATAAGTCTAGTTTCTCTAGATTCAAGTCGCTCGTCGTTTGAATTCTTTTATACCAAGAAAAGAGCATTTTGGCGGGACTGCACGAAGTTGAGAAAAGAACAAACCAAATTTGGAGTTCCACATTGATTTGGTTCAGAGAATTTTTTTTTTTTGTTTTTCAATGATTCTCTGATCAATCCTTTGTACATGGGACATTCTTATATAGAAGTTCCTTTGAACAATTTTCATTCCTTGTACAAAGAAAGCTTTGGTAAAATTGGAAGAAGTAAATCATATCAATTCTTACTCATCTAAATGGAAGTTGCTAGCATTCCAAAGGAAAATAATAAGTCCTAAGATTTCAAGAATGATTCTTACAAAATCAACCAAAGGAAAGTTGATATTCTTTTTATTTGATTCAAAATCCAATCAATCTTCTTGTTTTATTTTCTCACACCTTGCAAGGAAAATCAGACGAAAAAATAATGTTACTACTCACTAGACCCATCTATTTGAAATCAATATAGAGGGTCCACGTGGTTGTCAAGCAAGAATGTTTTTTAATTTTTTTTTGAGATCACTACAAACAAATCATTTGTAGTGACCTAGTTAGAATGCGACGACAAGAAACAAATACTCTTGAAGTCTCAACAATACATTCATAAAGACTTCAACTTTTGTCGTCAAATTCGACAAGCCTACATGTTGACAAGTCTAAAAAAAAAAGGAAACCACATTCATGAAGACTTCAACTCTCGTCGTCAAATTCGGCAAGCCTACACGTTGACAAGTCTCAAAATATGAAAACACATTCATGAATACTTCAAGTCTTGTCACCAAGATTCGGCAAACCTACACTTCAACAAGGCTTGAAGTAGGGGCATCTGTAGACACACAAATTTTATTGGATTTAATTCATACAAAATTTGGATTAAATTCATGTTTATTTGAATTGAACGATTAATTTGGGCTTCACAAATAAATAAGTCCATTTTTATTAAATTCAAATTCAAGGTCCATTTCACCTTGAAGCCCAAACCCATGCCACGTGTCACAATGACTAGGCATCCAAGACCAACAAGGTGACGCCACATGTCCAAATGAGGTGGTAGTCCCCAGTCAAATGCAAGAACCAATCACAACTTGCCAAGTGTCAAAATGACATCCTTTGGCCAATCATATGCAACCTTGTCCCACCCCCTACAACTATAAATAGGGGATGTACATGACATTCTAGGATGAAGCTACACCATCAACTACATAGCACTTCGAAGGAGTCATCAACGGAGTTCTTCCCGGAGATCGACTTGAAACGACGAAGCGCTTTCCGACGTTCCCGGAGATCGACAACATCTCAAGGAGGTCTACATCATCCAATATTTCGAGAAATACGCTACTGAAGGCCCTCGAATCTTGGAGAATCTTAGGAGAGAGAATCAAGAGAACAACAGAATTGTACTCACAACGATTCATCAATAAAACAACATTTTCTTTTATTTATTTTGCTTGCAGTTGATTTTCAGCGCTTAAGGAAATTTGTTGCGAACATACGCATAAATATGTTAGTAATATTTTTTCTTCAACTAACATAAACATGTCAGTTATTTACTACAAAGTTTAAGGTGAAACTTTGTGAAAACTAAAGAAAAAAGCAATCAATCTTTTTAATTCCAATTTCAAAATAGCAAGTACGCGTTATTAAGGAAAGTAAATATGCTTAAAGGTTATAGAAAGTCATCCTAGTCCTATTTCCTGATGTAGTTTAGCAAATAACTACTTGAATTTTTCTTATTAAATCTTAAATTCATGTGTAAAGAAAATAATGATTTCATTCCTGGGTCTCTTATTAAAAATCAAAGCTATTTAAAATATTTGTCATTTTATAAAATTAAGATAAAATAAATTATTTTTATCTTATTTTATCTTTAATATTAAATGTTCTTGAAAATACATACTACAGAAATTAAAAATTTGAAGAGTTCTAAATAGTGATTATATAGGTTGATATTATGATTATTTTAATAACTTTTTTCTCAAATAGAGTACAATATTTGGGAAGAGACATAAGAATAAAATGGTAAAAAAAAATATTTCTTATTTAAATTTTGTAAAAGATGTGCACAAAGAAGATGTGACAATTAATATCAGATGGAGCTTGGAGAGAGTATTTCAATAAGTATTTTTGATTGATATGGATTTCAGTCAAAGTCAAAGTCAGCATGATATTATTTGTTCACAAAGAAGACCTCCAAAAGGACTACAATAATATTAGTATATGTTGATGACATTTTGATTCCATGAAGTAGTCTGAAGCTGGTTCTTATCAAAAATTGATTGGAGAACTTTTGTATGTAATTAAAATGACAAGGCCTGATATCTCATTCAGTGTTAAAAACTTAAGCCAATTTTTACAATAGCCTAAAAAATCTCACTTGCACTCAGAATTGTTAGATACATCAAGAAATAACCAGGTTAAGGAATACTATTTTACAGCAGTTCAAGCAATGAAGTGAATGTCTTTTGTAATGCAGATTGGGCAGTACTGTGCCCTCTTACAAGGAAATTTGTAACATGATATGCGATCAAACTGGGAGGATCTATGGTTTCATGGAAAGCTAAGAACCAAACAACAATTTCAAACTGGAGTTCAGTTGAAGCTGAGTATAGAAGTTTAGAAATAAGAAGTAGCTTGAGTAGTGTATATACTATACTCATATATGAATGTTATAAAGTAAATGAAGCTATCTTCTTCCTCTAAATTATGTTTTTTTGTTAACAAGTTTCTGATTACCACAAAAACCTTCAGAGCTTGTATTTTTTTTTTTTTTTTTGTGATAATATTGGTGGTGGGGCGGGACAACCTCTCGAGGAGGTTCTCATATTGGCCATCAACTGTGAGAAATCAAGTTTTCTTAGGGTTGTTATTGTCTAGGGTTTAGAGAGCGTTTTTTCACGAAGGGAAACTAGAATGTCATTTGGCAATCTTAGGACAACTTTAGTATTCAATAAGTTAATATTTCATTTGACCGATAAAATTTTATAATTAAAATATAATAAACATTTTAATTTGAATTAAAGATACTAAATTCGAACAAACATTTTAATTTGAATTAAAGATACTAAATTCGAACAAACATTTTAATTTGAATTAAAGATACTAAATTCGAACAAACATTTTAATTTGAATTAAAGATACTAAATTCGAACAAACATTTTAATTTGAATTAAAGATACTAAATTCGAACAAACATTTTAATTTGAATTAAAGATACTAAATTCGAACAAACATTTTAATTTGAATTAAAGATACTAAATTCGAACAAACATTTTAATTTGAATTAAAGATACTAAATTCGAACAAACATTTTAATTTGAATTAAAGATACTAAATTCGAACACATCGTAAAAGGACCCGGGGTATAGTGAGTACGCAGTCTAATTGCATAAGTTTCTTCATCGACGAATATTTTCTATGTCGAATATGTATTTTAAAGTATTCTAACTATAAACATTATAAAATGTTGTAAGCACATGGTTGATCTCTCGATATAAATTAGTAAATTAGAAAATCAGAAAACGCACCGATGTTTTGATGCTTCACCTACCCTATTTACAAGCTAACACCAAATAAATTGTTAAATAACGTACGTTTCTAAAGAATAAATTAATTAATTATATAAAAAAAAAACAATGTGCTCTTTTCTTATATAAAGACGACTAGTATTTGCTTTAAGAGATAAGTAAAGTGAAGAAAGCAAATATGAAGAGGCAAAACAATTTTCCTCTTCACTTTTTAGTTTTGTTGTTGTTGTGTCATTATTCTAGTGCTTCATCTCATGTAAGAAGGCTACTTCTAAGCCATGAATCAGAGCACTATGCAGTGATAATTGCTGCTGGAAGCACAGGAAGTAGTGTTCATGTCTTTCGTTTTGACACGAAATTGGATCTACTTCCCATTGGCAATGATATTGAATATTTTCTTGCGGTGCGTATACGTCTATTTTTCACTTATTATGAACAATTATTTGTCGTAATTATGTTTTTTCGTAACTTTGATGGTATGAAAGATAAATAAATTTGTATAATTTTGGTGGAGTTTTTTTTTTCAAAATTTGAAATGAATGACAAAATAAAGGCCTATCTAGATTCAGGACAAGAGTTCAATTGATTAACCTTCACTAAAAAATTATCTGCAAAGTCGGTGGAACACCTTTTTTTTTGGCTTATATGTATAAACTGTTATGTTTTATTTTATTTTGCATCTCATATTTGGTATATGTAGTGGAATTTTGATTAATTCATATGTGTCATGTAAAGCTCATTTATTTAATGCGGGAACATTCTCTAATAAGTTTTTTTTCTATACATAATCAAAGCTTGAATTTGATATTGCTAAGGGTGTATTATGAATTTTAATAACTTTTTGATATATAAAAGTGTGAAGAATACCTCATGACCATAGCTAGTCATCCATGGATGCAATTAACAAAGATCCTTTCTATCAACATGTCAACTCACTAGTTAGTTAGAGTTTGTTTTTCTCATTCTGTATAAATGTGTGTTCTCATCATAATGGAAATCAGTTAATTGATTCCTCCCAATTATGTGTCTTCCTCTCTGCTCTCTTTGTTAATTGCATCCATGGATGACTAGCCATGGTCATGAGGTATTCTCCACAAAAAGATTTTAATATAGGGACAAAGGATTACGTTTGTTTCTTGTTTTACTTGATTTGTCCTTTTTATAAATTCTAATTTGTCTCGCCTGGAATATAAGGTGACGTATATAATAAATTAAAGTATCTCTAGCGTGAAAAAATGTATAGTATGATGGAAATTATTTCTCAAACCCAAAGATACAACAAGCACCAAATTATTTTTTTCAAGAAGAATTTAAGTAACTCCCTTTTTTTTAAGAAAAAGAAGTTATTTTGTAATCTTTAAAATATGAACTTATGGTCGGATTTGAGCTTTGAAAAATAAAAATATTTTTGATAAATTAAAGAAGTACTTTTTATTTTTCAAAACATAACTTTTTGACGCAAAATATAATTAATAATTGGACGCAAAACAGATATCACACTGGATCCGAATAAAAAATGAACTACTTTAATAGATAATTATGGACAGTTCAAACGTCACATGTAGAGCTGTCAATATGGGCTAGCCCACCCCATCCGGGCTAACCCATACAGGCTTTGGCATTTTACGGGCCAGGCCAGGCCAGCCCATTTTTGGTGTGGGCCAGAAAGCTGTCGGCCCAACCCACAAGTACGTGGGCTACAGGCTTGCCGGGCCAGCCCACTTTTTTAAAAGTTATATATTTTTTTATAATTATTAAATTAAATTATAAATTATAATTTAAAAATATTATCATAAATATCGACAAAATAATATTACATGGTGTTAATGTTACTACTTGTTAATCAAATCCACAAATAAAATTATCTTTATAATATTTA
>NW_006239710.1:0-104 GCF_000226075.1 Solanum tuberosum | reverse complement strand
AAATAAAACACAAAAAATATGACAATATTCCAACCATAAAAATGTAAAAAATAAACTCTTTAAAAAGTCATGAAACTTATGGCGTATCTAACACTTCATGAAAC
>NW_006239709.1:108963-115076 GCF_000226075.1 Solanum tuberosum | reverse complement strand
TGAAAGTATATTATCTATGATACATTTCTTATAGCTATTACATATTGTTGTACTTAAAAATCTCATAGAGAAATGAAGTTGCACCTCTCTTTGGCAAAAGATTCTATTTATCTTTTTTCCATAATTTTTCATATTTTTCTATTTACTTATTATTGTACAAAAAATAAATATATCAACTACTACTCCTCTATTTATTGTTATACTTAAATGTCTGAAAAATTATATACACTCATTATTATTCTTTGTTACAAAAAATTAAAAATCTCAATATTCACTACTTTAATATTTCATCTATTTTTTTTTTCCTCTTTCACTTTTGTTAAACACAATGGAGTAGTACAAAAAGAGAAGAAGTTGATTTAGCTTGTTTTCCTAAATAAAACTTAAACACCCAACAAATGTTGAATAGTTCATGTAGTTTATTTTTGGTCTTCATTTATTTTATTTTTTCCTTCTTTTATTTATTTTAAAATTCTTATCTCCATAACTTGTACCTAATTGAACTTTTACTTTAATTAATATTATTAACTCTTTTTCTTTAAATTTTTATATTCATAACCCCCAACTATTTAATTTCAAAATTTAAGATACCTTATTATATTAATTTCTTCAATTTTGTCTATATAAAGTCATTTTTTTCATTAGATTCCTACTCAAGATTATTATTTTTATTCCATATTTGAAATACTGATATTCGATATTATTGTTATAGTATCAGATTAATACTTAGTTTGACTCCATGAAAAATATACTTTAGTTTGACTCCATGAAAAGACACTTGGATATGGATAGCAGGGGTGCCTAATAAAAGCTCAAAAATAATTGCATTGATTATATGATTTTTTATCATATTTATTTTTGTGATTAAGGACTTGACAAAATTGTGTTGTTATTTTTCTCTTTTTATTTACTTTTTCATATGTTCTCTCTCTATATTTTTTAAAATTTAGGTTCTTATAATTTTTTTAATTTTACTAAATTACATTTTCATTTAGGCTCAAATTAGTTATTTGTAACTTTGTCAGAACACAACTAACTACGCTAATAGACGTTTAAATTTTATTACTCATGGCTCAAAAAAATGCATATTAAGTATTGAAATACGGAATTATTAGGTATTTCTTATGGTGAAGAACCATTTAAATTTGTTCATTTCTTCTACTTCTAATGAATCACCATAATAATATAAGATATATACGAAAAATTAGCAATAGAGGTTTATTTAGATGATAATAAAAAATAGAGAATAATAATTATGTAGACGATGATAATAAGAGAAAAAACAAGGACAAAGAAAGGATTAAATATTGAAGAAGAAATGAAATAGAAATATTTATCTCTATTTCCTCCTATTTTTAGTTTCATCATTTATTTTTCCGAACTAAAGGAAGATTCATCGGATAGTAAATTTATCATTTGACAAAAATAAGAAAAAAAATCAAGTCCTTAAATATGTTTATCCGAATTTTATGTATTAACATCATAATATATGAATTTTTTTCTTAATAAATTAGTCTTTTGTTTTTGAAAAACATTTGATAATAAAAATGTAATTCACTTAAGCTCTAATTCTAAAAAAAATATTTGTATTGTGATTTTATCATTTTTCTTATTTCTATAATTGATTTTTTATTTTTTGTATCATAATTATTTTTTAAAATAAATTTACATATATATTTCATAACTGCGCGAAGCGCGGTCAAATTTCCTAGTTCACAATATTTGGAGAGAACACTTTACGAATTATGACATGAATTATCATCAATAATAATAGGAACCTAATGTTAAGATATTTATTTGCTAAATTATCAAAATGGATTTGGCTTTCTTTTTTTTTTTCCCAGAAGTTTTGCTTGAAAAAAGTTCCACATCATCAAACATCAATATACTAATAGAATATATCACTTAAATTAGTTGAATGACTTTATACGTGAAAATAACAATAATTAAATGACTTTTCTAATATAAAACAAAGAACAACAAAATGACTTTTTAAATAGTTGAGTGATAATATGATAAGTTAATTCTTGACATTTACTATTAAAGATAATGTAGTCCAAAAATATATTGGTTTTAAGACTCAAAATTGTTGGATATAATTTACTACTTTAAAGATGAAAATTGAGAACCATACATGTGTACTGTATCAATGTGTTAATAACAAAACTATTTTGGCCACTTTGACTAAGTCCTTAGCTGATGGAGAATTGTTGGCTTTTCATTTTTTAAAAGAGCTTGAAAATAATTCGACACCATCATTATCTACCGAAAATATAACTTTAATTGATTAAGTGACTTTTTACGTGAAATGACAACAATTAAATAATTTTTTTGTTACAAAACAAAGAAAAGTGACTTTCTGAATAGTTGAGTGATTATGTGAAAAATCAACTCTTGACATCTACTACATGAATTAGAGATAATGTAACCAAGAGTTTTATAGATCTAAAACTGAAAATTATTGGATATGATCCACTACTTTAGAGATAAGAATTGATAACCAGACATGTTTGTATCATACGTTAAAAGTGGTAATGTCATGACAGATGTCTAATAACAAAACTATTTTGGCCACTCTGACTAAGTCCTTGACTGAAACAACTCAAAATTTGACTTGAGAATGACTATATTTTCTCTGATAGCAGCCAAATTTGCAAAATTTGAAGAAATCGCATTTCTTGTTGATCTTTAATTTATTTTGTTTTTCTTCTCGGGACTAGAGAAATGTATTTAATTATTATTCGTGAAAACAATCTTATGAAGCTTACCCCCTATATCTCAATTTATAATGCATGGTTTGAATTCTCAAGAGTCAAATCCTTTAATTTTTATCGTAAATTCAGGCATGAAGTCTTTAAAATTTTAAAATAAAATTTATATATTTAAAAACTACGTAAAAATTACTATAAGTCATAATAATTGATCCACAAACCATCTTTAGAGTGGTCGTATTTAAAGTGAAAGAATTAGAGTTTTTAATATTCACAAACCATCCTCGAAGGTTAAAATATCTTAATTAATCTCTAATAAAATACTTTTAATTTGCGATCCAATTTTCTTCAAGGGTCATTACCTATTCTAACAAATTCCACAAGATACTTCATATAAAAAAATAATCTTAGTGAAGAAATTCCTTTTATATATTTGTAAATCGGTTTAAGAGTCATTGAAATTTAATTTTATCAAAAGATTCGAGCATGAGAAATTCGAAACTCTTGGAGGTCTCATAAAATAAAATACCCTTTGCAATATGACTTTAATAGGCAGATCGTAAAATTACCTAATTTTTACACGTTATATTGACAGATAGGCCACTTACTATAAAACTACGTTCACTCCTCGAAACCCATAAGTCAACTTGTTTGTGAATAATTTGTGTTTCAAATTGAGACGATGATAGTTCAAGTATGGAAAATAAATAACTTATTATTCGAAAGCAAAATGCGCAAAAAAAGTGACATTCAATATTAATTTTGACCATTATCTCTTAATTTTCTTTGCTCTTCATTTTTCAAAAGTTCCAGACATCAATATCTAGCAGGTCCCATAAAATAAAACACCCTTCTCAACACGGCTAAGACAGATTGACAAATGACAACATTTTCTCAAAGAAAAAAACAAAACAACACAAATTTGCAACATATGGAGAGAAGGCATTACGAATCATCGTAACGTATAAGACTGAGAATTGTTGGATATGGTCCACTAATGTAGAGATGAGAATGGAGAACCAAACATGTTTGTATCATACACTTAGTAGGCGTTTGGGCATGCAATATTGTATCATGATATGGTATCGTGAGATGGAATCAACATTTGGACATGCGTATTTTATGTTGATTCCATCTCATGATTCCATATCATGAGATGTGATTCTATATTCTCCAAAAACCATGATATGAAATTATATGGGAATTCTATATCATGATTTGAGATATTTTAATACAAAAATTGATCCACGAGTTTATATTTTGTTAAAACAACCCCATGGACTTTTGGAGCTTGGAAAAATAGATTCAATATTTTGTTAAAACAACCCCACATTTTATATCTACTAACCATTTATTTCATATGTAAACAAAATTTATAATCACATCATTACTTTTTAAAATTTATTATTCTCACCGACATAAAATTTATTATTCTCAAATCTCACCAACATATAGTCACTTTCACTCACACCAACCAATTGTTGAGTAACAAGTTTGTTCTGTTCATTTACTCCAACACTTATTTTATTACTTGTACCATTTTGCATTTATTACAACTATAGTTATATCTATTTGAACATAGAGTGAAAGATCTTTTCTTCATTTACTCTAATAAATAGATATGAAAGTTAGGTTGGATAGGCTTAAATGCATAATTATTTATACTCGATCAAAAAATCTTGAAGAGCCCATGAAAGGTGTTCTTTTCATTTACTCCAATATATTGATGAAGTGAAAGTTAGGTTGGATGAAACAATTACTTAAGTGGAGAACAAATAGCTTTGTAATAATTTATTATGCAATTTTATAAATTTTTATGTATTTGATAAGATTGAATAAACAATTCGGGCTATTTTAATAGTTTTACAACTTATGAGATTTTTATGTCTATGAGGAACTATACAACACAAAAATTCCATATTGCATGTCGAAACAAAACTTCAATTTCATCTCATGATTCCATATCATGATACCACATCGCATGGCCAAACGGGCCCTAAAAAGTGGTCATGATTAATGTGCGATAACAAACCCTATGTTGGCCACTTTGATTAAGTCCTTGGCTGATTAGACCTCTAAACACAAAAACAACCCAAAATTTGACTTGAGAATGACAAAAAAATATTGTCTGATAGCAGACAAATTAGCAAATTTGGAGAAAACGCGTTTCCTCTTGATTTGATAGCATGTGAAGAACCATAAGTAAAGGTAGTGTGATATATATGAAAAGTTATACAAGCTCTAAAATCGCAAAAAAATGTGTATCTCACGAACACACACTATGCAGTTTTAAGAACAGTCATCAGAAACAAGATCTGGACATACCTCTGATTGTAAAGCAGAAATTTATTGGTTATAAGACGCAGAATTGCTGGATATAATTCACTACTCTAAAGATGAAAATTGAGATCCAGACATGTGTGTATCAATGTGTTAATAACAAAACTATTTTGGCCACTTTGACTAAGTCCTTGGCTGACGGAGAATTGCTGGCTTTTCATTTTTTAAAAGAGCTTGAAAATAACTCCATACCATCATTATCTAACGAAAATATAACTTGAATTGCTTAAGTGACTTTATACGTGAAATGACAATAATTAAGTAATTTTTCTATTACAAAACAAAGAAAAGTGACTTTCTGAATAGTTGAATGATTATGTGAAAATCAGCTCTTGATATCTATTACATGAATTAGAGATAATATAGCCTAGAGTTTTATTGATCTAAAACTGAAAATTATTGGATATAATCCACTACTTTAGAGATAGAATTGAGAACCAGACATGTTTGTAGCATACATTAAAAGTGGTCATGAGCGATGTCTCATAACAAAACTATTTTTGCCACTTTGACTAAGTCCTTGATTGAAACAACTCAAAATTTGATTTAAGAATGACTATATTTTCTCTAATAGCAGCCAAATTTGCAAATTTGAAGAAAACGTGTTTCCTATTAATCTTCAATTTATGTTGTTTTTCTTCTTGGGACTAGAGAAATGTGTTTAATTATTCTTTGCGAAAACAAGTTTATGAAGCTTACTCCCTCTATCTAAATTTATAATGCATAGTTTGAATTTTCAAGAGTCAAATCATTTAATTTTTATCGTAAATTCAGGCATGAAGTCTATACATTTTTAAAGTAAAATTCATATATTTAAAACTACGTAAAAAGTACTATAAGTCATAATAATTGATCCACAAACCATCTTCTAAGTGGTCGCGTTAAAGTAAAAAATTACAGTTTTTAATATTCACAAACCAAGTTCAGATATCTTAATCTATCTATAATAATATAAAACACTATTAATTTGCGATCCAATTTTCTTCAAGGGTCATTACCTATTCTAACAAATTCCACAAGATACTTCATATCAAAAAATAATCTAAGTGAAGAAATTCCTTT
>NW_006239709.1:102151-108529 GCF_000226075.1 Solanum tuberosum | reverse complement strand
AGTTGAAAATATTTTTTAAAAACAAACTTAAATTTTTTTTTATGGGTGGGGGCTGGTAGATGGTGGTTCGATGGTAGGGATGAAAAAATGAAATTTGAAGTTGAAAATATTTTTTTAAAAACAAACTTAAAAATATTTTTTTGGGGAGTGGGGGGTTGAGGGTAGGGGTGAAAAAACTGAAATTTTGAAGTTCAAAATATTTTTTAAAAATAAACTTAAATTTCTTTTGGGGGGGTGGGGGGGGGGTCGAGGGTAAGGGTGAAAATGTTTTCCTTCATACCAAACACACCCTAAAACATGCTTAATGCACTTTAAGTAATGTCAATACTAGTACATGATTTGCTTATTTTACACTATTATTTATTATCCAATATAAAATTAAACAAATAAAAATAATAATAATTATAATTAGCAAAAGAAATGTACATTTAAAATAGATATTTTTGGAGGGCCAAAGACTTCACATTTTTAATTATAGAGAAAAACAATTAGTTTTATAGAAGAACATAAAAAGGAAGAGAAGTTACAATATATTTGGTAATATCATGAATTTTGAGTGAATAAAAGTTAGAAGCTTAACTCATTTGGCTAATCCATATTTTACCCATATTTTTATGGGTTGAATATGGGTATCAATCCATATTTTACCCATGTAAAAAGTCACTTACCCAACCCATTAAATATGGGCGGTTTATTAAAATATGAGCTCATTTTGCCGGCACTAGACATAACGAATATCGTAACGTCTAAGATTGAGAATTGTTGGATATGATCCACTACTATAGAGATGAGAATTGAGAACCATAATAGGCATATTTACTTGGGGGGAAATGGGTGTAAATGTGTAACACATGGATAAAACTAATAAAAAGACCAAAAAATAATAATAATCCAAATTTAACTTAAATAATGATAATATTAATTCTAATAAAATACAAACAGGAAAAGTGTGAAATAAAAAGAGAAAACAGGCAGCCGAATTCACAATATTTTGAGACAACACTTTACGAATTATGACATGAATTATCATTAATAATAGGAACCTAGTGTTAAGATATTTATTTGCTAAATTATTAAAATTGATTTGGCTTTTCTTTTTTTCAAAAGCTTTGCTTGAAAAAAGTTCCACATGGTTAGACATCAATATTAATTGAATATATCATTTAAATTGATTGAATGACTTTATACAAAAAAATGACAATAGTTGAGTGACTTTTCTGTCACAGAAAAAATGACTTTTTGAATAGTTGATGATAATATGAAAAGTCAATACTTGACATCTGCTATATAGATTCTCATTAGTCAAATTAAAGATAATGTAGTCTAGAAATTTATTGGCTTTAAGACGTAGAATCGTTGGCTATAGTCCATTACCTTAAAGATGAAAATGAGAACCAGACATGTATGTATTAATATGTAATAACAAAACTATTATGGCCAATTTGACTAAGTCATTGGCTGTCGGAGAATTGTTGGCTTTTTCATTTTTTTAAAAGAGCTTGAAATAATTCCACACCATCATTATCTAACGAAAATATAACTTGAAATGATTAAGTGATTTTATACGTGAAATGACAATAATTAAGTAATTTTTATGTAACAAAACAAAGAAAAGTAACTTTTCGAATAATTGAGTGATTATGTGAAAAATCAACCCTTGATATCTACTACATGAATTAGAGATAATGTAGCCAAGAGTTTAATTGATCTAAAACTGAAAATTATTGGATGTGATCCACTACTTTAGAGATAAGAATTGATAATCAGACATGTTTGTGTCATACATTCTAAGTGATCATGACCGATGTCTCATAACAAAACTATTTTGGCCACTTTGACTAAGTCCTTGGCTGACGGAGAATTGTTGGCTTTTCATTTTTTTAAAAGACCTTGAAAATAATTCCACACCATCATTATCTACCGAAAATATAACTTGAATTGATTAAGTGACTTTTTACGTGAAATGACAACAATTAAATAATTTTTCAAAACAAAGAAAAGTGACTTTCCGAATAGTTGAGTGATTATGTGAAAAATCAACTCTTGCCATCTACTACATGAATTAGAGATAATGTAGCCTCGAGTTTTATTGATCTAAAACTGAAAATTATTAGATATAATCCACTACTTTAGAGATAAGAATTGAGAACCAGAAATATTTATATCATACGTTAAAAATGATCATGACCGATGTCTAATAACAAAACTATTTTGGCCACTCTGACTAAGTCCTTGACTTAAACAACTCAAAATTTGACTTGAGAATGACCCTATTTTCTCTGATAGCAACCAAATTTGCAAATTTGAAGGAAGATCATCAATTTATTTTAATTTTCTTCTTGGGACCGGAGAAGTGTATTTAATTATTCTTTGCGGAAACAATCTTATGTAGCTTACTCCCTCTATCACAATTTATAATGCATTGTTTGAATTTTCAAGAGCCATCCTTTAATTTTTATCATAAATTCAAGCATGCAGTCTTTAAATTTTTAAAATATTATATATATATATATATATTTAAAAACTACATAANATATATATATATATATATATATATATATATTTCAAAACTACATAAAAAAATACAATAAGTCATAATAATTGATCCACAAACCATCTTCTAAATGGTCGCGTTTAAAGTGAAGAATTAGAGTTTTTAATATTCAAAAACCATCCTCGGACGTTGACAAAGCTTAATCTATCTCTAATAAAACACTATTAAGAAATTCCATTTATATATTTGTAAACTCAATTTGAGAGTCATTAAAGTTTAATTTTATCAAAATATTCGAGCATGAGAAAGTTTAAACTTTAGGAGATCTCATAAAAATAAAATACCCTTTGCAATATGACTTTATTAGGTAGATTGAAAAATCACCTAATTTTTACACATTTCATTAAAATTGAGATGACGATAGTTCAAGTAGGAAAAATACATAACTTATTATTCTAATGTAAAACTTGCAAAAAAAAGTGATATTCACATATATTTTTTACCATTATCTCATAATTTTCTTTATTCATTTCTCAAAAGTTCCACATCATGAGACATCAACATCTACCAAATTCCAACAAAATAAAATACCCTTCTCAACACGGCTAAGACATATTGAAAAATGACAACATTTTCTAAAACACAAAAACAAACAACCCAAATTTGTAACAAAGACACTACGAATCATAGTAACGTCTAAGACTGAGAATTGTTGGATATGACATATTGAAAAATGACAACATTTTCTAAAAGACAAAAACAAACAACCCAAATTTGGACAATTTGCTTGCCACTTCTTTCCTCAACATATATTATCATTTCTTTCCTTTATATTTTTCAACTTACCATTATTTATTTATCTAAACATTGTTTAGTTATATGTATTATTTATTAACATTAACATATGGACATTATATTAAAAATATATTTTAGCTGTAATAGCTTGATTGTCGCTAAACATGTACTTTTAATGACAATTAGCTCTCTTTGTAAGTGTCCCTAAAGTCTATAGTAAAATTGAATCTAATGACAATTAACTAATGTCGGTAAATGCTTTAGCACTCTTTGTTAATGTTTATATTTATTGCCGCTAAAAATCATTTTTGTTATATTGGATAGAAATTAAATTTTTGTTTGATTATTACCATTTATTACGTAAGATTTATATTGATACTTAGTGTACTTACTAGATTTATTAGCAATTTTTTTTAAACGTAACTTGCAACATTAAATTAAATCCATATTTATTAGTATAATCTTACATTTGAATTGTGAAGTTGACTTTTTAGTTTTATAAGACAAATTACATTAATTACATAATTAAACATTCATATTTAGTTTGAGTTATTTTAAGGTTGTCAGTAGTTTAGGAATAAAACTAATAATTCTCGTCGAATTTACGAGTGTCTTTAATACTTTTCTCTAAAAAAATTGTATGATATAGTCTGAAATTAAATTAATATATACAAGTATTCAAATTCCTATAGAGTGCAACATAAAATTTCAATAAGAAAAAATAATATTGGATTTAATAGTATGAAAAAATAAAATTGGATCTAATAGATATAAAAATGAAAATATTATATTGGGAAAATGCATAAGTACCCCCCCCAACAACCTATGCCCGAAATTTCAGACACTTATACTATACTAAGGTCCTACTTACCCCCCCCCCCACTCCAGACTTATTTTATAAATAATTTTCTATCCCTTTTAGGCCGAAAAGGGGTAGAAAATTATTTATAAAATAAGTCTGGAGTGGGGGGGGGGGTAAGTAGGACCTTAGTATAGTATAAGTGTCTGAAATTTCGGGCATAGGTTGTTGGGGGGGGTACTTATGCATTTTCCCTATTATATTATGAACAACAGTAGTAGTCGAAACATTAATAAATTTCATGCCTATTAAAAAATAATAATTGACATGACTATTTTACTGTTCTATCCATATTAACTACGTAATGTTTAATATTAAATCTTGAAAAATGAGTTGGAGAATAAATAATTAATGCTAACGTTAGTAATGAAAAATAATAAATTTTTCTTTTCTTGATATATTAAAAGTGACAAATAAAAATAAAAATCTATTTTTAAAATAATGAGTGTAAAAAATGAACAAGGAGAGTATATCATAATTGAAATTGTTAGGTGCGCACGGGCGTTCTTCATCTAGTTCAAATATAGTTTTGACCATATATTATCTCTTAATTTTCTTTGCACTTTCATTTATTTGGCTATTCATTTTTCAAAAGTTCCACATCATCAGACATCAATATCTAGCAGGTCCAATAAAAATATAACACCCTTCTCAACACGGCTAAGACAGATTGGAAAATGACAACATTTTCTCAAAGAAAAACAAAACAACCCAAATTTGCAACAAAGACATAACGAATCATCGTAACGTCTAAGACTGAGAATTGTTGGATATGGTCCACTACTGTATAGATGAGAATTGAGAACCAGACATGTCTGTATCATACACTAAAGAGTGGTCATAATCAATTTGTGATAACAAAACTATTTTGGCCACTTTGATTAAGTCCTTGCTTGAATTAGACCTCTAACACAAAAGAATCCAAAATTTGACAAGAGAATGACAACATTTTTTCCTCCTATAGCAGCCAAATTAGCAAATTTGGAAAAAAACGCATTTCCTGTTGGTCTTTAATTAGTATAAGTTACGTACAATATCAAATCCTATGAATCCAAAACAATAAACTCAAAATATGATGATGGTTTCTAGCAAAACATTCTCTTCGCTTCAGTTTTTCACTCTTTTGTACCTCTTTACAGTTACTTTTGCTTCCACTGATGAAGCAACTGCCCTCTTGAAATGGAAAGCAACTTTCAAGAACCAGAATAATTCCTTATTGGCTTCATGGACGCCAAGTTTTAATGCATGCACGGACTGGTATGGAGTTATATGCTTTAATGGGAGGGTAAACACGTTGAATATTACAGATTCTAGTGTCATTGGTAACCTGTATGCTTTTCCGTTTTCATCCCTCCCTTTTCTTGAGAATCTTAATCTTAGCATGAACAATTTCTCTGGCACCATTCCACCTGAGATTAGTAATCTCACTAATCTCGTCTATCTTGACTTGAACAGCAATCAGATTTCAGGAACAATCCCACCACAAATAGGATCACTAGCCAAGCTTCAGATCCTCCGTATATTTGACAACCATTTAAATGGTTCTATTCCTGAAGAAATAGGTTACCTAAGGTCTCTTACTAAGCTCTCTTTGGGTAGCAACTTTCTTACTGGTTCTATTCCTGCTTCATTGGGGAATTTGAACAACTTGTCCTTTCTGTTTCTTTATAATAATCATCTTTGTGGCTCCATTCCTGCATCATTGGGGAATTTGAGCAACTTGTCTGGTTTGTATCTATATAATAATCATCTTTGTGGCTCCATTCCTGCATCATTGGGGAATTTGAGCAACTTGTCTGGTTTGTATCTATATAATAATCATCTTTGTGGCTCCATTCCTGCATCATTGGGGAATTTGAGCAACTTGTCTGGTTTGTATCTATATAATAATCATCTTTGTGGCTCCATTCCTGCATCATTGGGGAATTTGAGCAACTTGTCTGGTTTGTATCTATATAATAATCATCTTTGTGGCTCCATTCCTGCATCATTGGGGAATTTGAGCAACTTGTCTGGTTTGTATCTATATAATAATCATCTTTGTGGCTCCATTCCTGCATCATTGGGGAATTTGAGCAACTTGTCTGGTTTGTATCTATATAATAATCATCTTTGTGGCTCCATTCCTGCATCATTGGGGAATTTGAGCAACTTGTCTGGTTTGTATCTATATAATAATCATCTTTGTGGCTCCATTCCTGCATCATTGGGGAATTTGAGCAACTTGTCT